>NC_139021.1:55801514-55814014 GCF_964662115.1 Mustela nivalis
GAGACGTATAAGGTAAATACTATACTTGAGGGTCTATCTGGAAACATGTATCTAAAGAATTGTCTACAAAATTAAGCAATTAGGAACACGTTTTTGCATTTATGAGTTAAAGATGGTAATTCTATCCTCTGTGTTGAGAATGAGCACTCTAAAAACTAAGTAATTCTTCATAAAGCCCATCTTGGTTTTTCTAATATTTAAGGAATAACGAGAGCCAATGACCATATTTCTCTGAAAAAAAGTTATTTATGAATTCCCCTTGGGTCTATTTTTCAGGAACTTGGTTATGAGTTTGGTTATTTGGTTATTCTTCTCAGGGAATACTCATCATGGAAAAACTTGGTACAATTGTTCCATCCAAATATGGTTTTTTAAAATTACTTAATGTGCTAATAAAAATTATAATAAACAAAAAGTAATAATAACCCAGAACTTGCTTTTAGCCAAATTATTTCTCAAAGGACACTGAGGGGCCTTGGTTTAAAAAGTATGACATAGTAAAGAGGAGACCATTTTCTCCCTTCTAAAGCACGTGTAATAGAGATTCACCAAGCAAACCAAATTCTAAAATGTATATTCTGGTGTTTGCATCATTCCTATTTTGGCATGTTAATTTTATTTTTTAAAACAACACTATTTGGGGCGCCTGGGTGGCTCAGTGCGTTAAAGCCTCTGCCTTCTGCTCAGGTCATGATCCCAGGGTCCTGGGATCGAGCCCCACATCGGGCTCTCTGCTCCGCAGGGAGCCTGCTTCCTCCTCTCTCTCTCTCTCTGCCTGCCTCTCTGCCTACTTGTGATTTCTCTCTCTGTGTCAAATAAATAAAATCTTTAATTAAAAAACAAAACAAAACACTATTTATTTGATGTGAAAATTAAGAATCCTCTTTCCCCTCCCCACGTCTGGTGTCACTTACTACTCAGTGGTAAGTGCTAATAGATGTTGAGTTTAAAGGAGATGCCTTGAAAACTGACTCTCTTTCAGAGGTGATGGCAATCAGACTTGCTACCTGATTTCTCACAGTTGAACAATGAATGGTTTTAGGCCCAAAGGACATATGCTGGTGTTATTTTCAGGTGTGCCAAATGAATAGCTAGAAATATCTGAAGCCTTTGAAAGGTACTAGGCATTATAATTATCAGACTGTGTTTGCATGCTTTACACACACACCAGTTACAGATATTGGGAGACACCGTATTGCTAACAATTCTGTCATTCCCAAACAGAGACAATTCTTGCTTTTCAATAGAAGAACGTTTCATTAATGAAAGTGGTCAACTGCAACAACATTAATGACTGACACTTTTTTTTTTTTAAGATTTTATTTATTTATTTTACAGAGAGAGATCACAAGTAGATGAAGAGGCAGGCAGAGAGAGAGAGAGAGAGACAGAGAGGGAAGCAGGCTCCCCGCTGAGCAGAGAGCCCGACGCGGGACTCGATCCCAGGACCCTGAGATCATGACCTGAGCCGAGGGCAGCGGCTTAACCCACTGAGCCACCCAGGTGCCCCTGACTGACACTTTTTTGCAGGAAGAGGCAGCCAGGTTCAGGAACGCAAGATTATACCCCCAGCATCTCTTAAGTTGAGTCAATGAGAATAATTCTAAGGAGATTTGGGGCTTTACTTTGGAATCATTAACAAAATTTCAAGGAGAGAGAGGAAGGGAATGCATTAGAAACATACAGTAGAGGGGTGCCTGGGTGGCTCAGTGGGTTAAGCCTCTGCCTTTAGCTCAGGTCATGATCTCAGGGTCCTGGGATCAAGCCTCGAATCAGGCTCTCCTCTCAGCAGGGAACCTGCTTCCTCTTCTCTCTCTGCCTACTGCCCTGCCTGCTTGTGATCTCTCTCCCTCTGTCAAATAAATAAATAACAAATCTTAAAAAAGAAAAAAAAGAAAAGAAACATACAGTGAAAAGAAAATTTCTGGAACCTTGTAACTAAAATGGATGAAAGTAAGAATTGAAAAATAAAAGCAAAATAATAATAATAATAATAATCCAAACAAGATATATGTTTTTTTAAACTAAGTAAGTAAGTAGCAAGTGAATAGGACTCCCTCCAGTAGTTATAAGGATGCCAGGAAAAGGGAATTGAGCTCTGGGCAGAGAGTAGACTGTGCTTTAGTTGTTCCTGTTTAGGAAGTTAAATGCTTAGGGAGGCACATTCCCTCTTTCAGGTCAGCGGGGTACCATTTAGTACATTACTGCTGAAATACCCTGGCGACCTGAATGAATTAATGCCGCTTCCAAAGGTGCTTAACTTGCAAGCACTGAGAGCTCAGGCACTAGAAGTGATAAATATTCTATTAGTTCTTTCTATTTAATACACCAAACACCCAAAAATGCCAGCAAAAAGAAGTTTCTTTAAAGGGAAAGAATTCCAATGTGGCAAGAGATACTCAGGCAACAATTTTAACCAGCAGTTGCTCCTTTCCACTTGTCGATGACCCAACAGGTGTGAAGTTCATCATTCTAGCTGGCTATGTTCACACTGGCCAGCTCTTGCGTCACATCATATCTGCAGGGTCTTTAAGGGAATCTGCTAACTTGAAGGAATAAGAGTGGGCTCCGAAATGATTAAGCCCTAGACAAAATTGTTATGTTTGCCTCTGGCACTCTGGCCTTCCTTTTCCTTTCCCACTCTCTGCTCTTCCTATCCTCAAGTGCAATGGAAAGTTTTCTTATTAACAGAGCCTCATAATGTGGGCTAGAACTCAAGCACAGGCCCTTACCGTCTGTGAGGACTTGAGCAAGGTATTTTGTTCTGAATCTCAATTTCCCATATGTCAAAATGGGAACAGTAACACATAACTGTTAGGAAGAGTAAAATCAGATAATACAAATGAAAAGTCTAACTTCTTATGATTGTTGTCAGCCTATGTCCTCTTTTTAAATAGATAAATGGAAGTCAATTATCCATATGGTTTTACCTTTGACAGAATATTTGGCATCAGAAGAGGGGATATTATTGGTAAGATATCGTCCCAGTATCTCATCAATCATACATAGACAATAAATTGCCAAATCTATTTATAAACGAGGCTCTTCTTGACACAGGACACAATCATGGATGAAAAAATCAATATTTTAAAACTTTAAAAGCTTCCCTCCCAAACCTGAGTTAAGCAGTACAGTTGGACCTATCAATAACTCATTTCTTGCCATCTTCAGCTCTGCATTCCACTAATTTTATCAGCAGATAACCAGAGACATAGAATTTTTCAACTTTAACCTTCCTCTACATTACTCTTTAAAAGATTGCCTAATGGGAAAACACAACCTTGACATTTATTCTGTAAGCAACAAGAAGGGAGAGTTGCGTATTCTATGCTACCTAATGTTTCCACTCAAAGAAGGGCTTTAGGAAAATATGAATCAATAAAGTATTGTGTGTATGGCCCAATATACTTTTATATTAACATGTACATATTTAATATAATACATATATTATACTCAAAGCTACAAAAGTATTTTTCCTTAAAGATAAGGAAACTAGAATATTAATATAAGGTTATAAAACCACGTGAAACAAAATGTTGCCACATCTAGGATAATAACAATCTTGTCCTTGTAATAATTTTTCTTGAAGGAGAACTCTGACAGTATTATAAACTGAACTCACAAAGATTCTTCAAAAGTCAAACTGAATTAGCATCCTGATCCTATAAGGGGGTTGACTGACATTGTAATCTAACATTTTGCATTCTTTATTAAGTGGTTTTCTTCTTCATTTTCTAGGTCATACATCAGTAGCATCATCCTCACATATGAAGAAACCATAAATGTGCCAACTATTAGAACAGCTCTGTACTGCCTTAAATTCTCACCATGACCCTTGTCTAAAACTGATCAATAAAGTCTTGCAATGCAAGAAAGCAACAAGAAGTCGAGATGATCAAGTGACAGTGCCCTACAACTACTGATGACCCAACAGAGCAGTCACACTCAGTCCTTTGACCAGCCACTGTCAAATAAAAGCCATGGAAGCTTTTGATGGCTAGTGTATGGGGTTCAAACCTTAATTTTATTACTCCCACTGCCACTGGAAGAACAGAGTGAGCTTGGAAGCATCACCCTAGAGAAGATGGCTTACACCCTACCATATTAATGGGACACAACTTCCATCAACAGAGACCATGAGCTGGCACACAGTAAGTGCTCAATCAATGCTTCTGTGTCTATGAGAAGTATAAAACTTGGGGTATCATTCAGGTATTCTGCAAACAGAACACCAGTCCTTGGGCACCTACCAATCCCCACATTCCTCTGAGGTTATAGGATCTGTGAAGATGCTTCCTCATAGGCTATGGAGGGCTGGGCCTCCATCGCTGCTCTTACTTGAATAAGTCTTATCGTCAAGAGCTCTCCTGAAATACACTGATAATTTGGGAAAAGTGCCTTTTAAGGCTTGAATTATCTGAATAATGAACAAATCTCCACGTCTAATTGAACTCAGCCTGAGCATAGGCTCAGACTCAAAGCAAACTTGGTAAAGCATTTCCAGTAGAACTCAGGCAGGCCAGATGTTCTGGAAGCAGAACCACGGTCATTATGCACATGCCAGCTCCTCCCCACTCCACCCCGGGCCAAGACCCTTTCAGCAGCGCGAGGCCTGGTTAACATATGACTCTGGCTGCATTACCGCGTGGCATCCCAGCACCCATTTGAACATTTCAGCAATTTTAAACAAGCTCCACTGACAGGGACTATTACACTGAAGCCAGAGAAGCACACGGAAAGAGCACATTAATTATGAGGTAACACCTTTGTCTGCATTACCTAAATGACCTCGGGGCGGGTGACGCATCAGCGATTTACTACTTTTGGTTAAACCATACCTACACCTCACATGAGACAGAATGAACACAAGTTACACAAAAACCATAATATAAGTCATAAAGTATGACTTGACATGGTCCTGAAGTGAAGTGAATAGTAGTGTCAAATTTTTTACTGTGTTTCTGAGATGAGAGGCTGTTTGATGTGTGGGAGGCAGTGTGGGTTCGGAAGGAGGTAAGTGAGGGAAGCTCTCAAAGTGGGGCTCTGCCCTACCCAATCCCCATCCCTGGCAACATCACTACACCCCCTCACACATTCGAATATTTATCCAGTTTGAGCAGTTCCTTCAAAACAGAATGCACCCAGGGAAAGACTTGAAAGTCATTTACACCTTTGGCTGCACTATTCTGCTTTTATGAAACGGCTGCTTTCCTGTTAATTAAGAGAATGCTAGTTTTCTTTGGGGAATTAGATGGGTAATCTTGCAACATGGAGCACTTCCATGAAGAGAAGATCCAGGTGGGATAAAACAGTAAGGATTTCAGAGAAACAGAGAAGAGCATACTAGTGTGTGCCTGACGTGTTGGGAGATAGTAGCGCTGGTCAAGGAAAGACACGCCAAAGATAAAATGGGAAGGTTCCTTTGCACACTTGGCTTTCTCAAAATTTTGTCTGGGTTGGTTAACAATTTCACACACTAAAAATCACTTTATCAGTTCTGACATGGATGTAGTAACTTGCTAATGCCTGGTCTAAAGTAATCCATTTAGGGGCTGACGTGCATTAACATACACATTTTATATTTGGATAGACAGACTTTTAGTGATTTTTTTTTTCCAGGGGCGTACAAAGAGGTTCTCAGTTCACAATGTAATATAGTACTTGCCACGGGAAAGCAGTGAGAAAGTCCCTATTTGTGCTGGAGTAGCCGTCCTGTAACACATAGCTACGCTTCAGCAAATGTCAGGCTTAAAAACAGAAGGAGACATAGCAGATAGGGTTGGCCAATTACACTGCGATCTGAAAACAGCAGTGATTTATTAGTTGCTATTAGCTAACCAGCTCCTCTCTTTGATCTGCGTATTTATTAGTTATAAGTATTATGGAAGCACACATTATTGTTCCACCACAGAAACTGATTTTTTTTCAACCTCTGCCTTGTCTTTTCATATGAAAACACAATAGAATAATTTGAGTTGTGATTACTTTTTTAAAAAGAAATCCTGCAACCGGAATTAAATTTCATAGTGCATTTCAACCTTGAAAGAAACATAAATCTGAAACTAATACCAAAAAGTATAAAAAATTTCCATATTCAGGTTAATGTTTGGCAACAGAAAAGAATAACTTTTGTTTATCTCTGAAAACAGCTTTCTTCATCTAAACAAATGACTAGAATAAGATTAAGAAAAACCTGTTTTGGTTTCTTAGATACACACACATATTCCAATTTCCTTCTGCACAATGACTTTTATGCAAATGCGTACCACACAATCTCCTGACCTCTTTTACCATCACACCGGGACAATGACAGTTCAATAATTGAAACGGTACATATCTGGTGTATTTGATTTTAAATTGCAAAGTTGGACCCAGGCCTATTGAAATGAAAATGCTTGTGATTCTTTGTTAATTCCAAACTGATCGGGTTATTATTTCCTACTAGTTAAAAAAAAAAATGTAGGTGAAGCTAATTATTCCATATTTTATTTCCTTGCCACATACTTTTCCCAACGTGGTTCTTTGCATTCTCTTCTGTGACCCTCCCCCACACCTTGATTTTAGTTCTTAACCCGGATGCTTTCATCCATAACATGGATAATGAGAAAACTCCAAAAATGTTCCTTGGGGGAATGTTACACTAAAAGTTACCTAGGACTAAATCCCACGTGTGTTCTTTTGCTCACCATGGAGACAAGAGATTCATTCACTGTTCTCAGCCAATTTGAAATCCAAATATGAAAATAGCATTATGGAATTCAGACAGACTATTCTGCTTCACTACTAGCAGATGCAGGAAGGAAAAAGGCTGGTATGATTAAGCTTTTGACTTTGAACCAGCAAAGCTGTGAACACCTCACTTAAAAATACATATAATATTATAAGAGCAGCTGACGTGCAGGTGTGGCGAGAGGATTTGCAAGCCCTACCTAGGATGGGGGTAAACCAATCAGCTAGCTGGAAAAGCCTTGTCCGTTCTGAGCCAAGAATAAACTTAACTGTAAAACTGAAATATGGCCAAAGTCGTATTTGTTCTTCTGAGGCTTGAATATGTAGTGCTAAGTGGTTTCCGTTCTAACTTTTTACTCAATTCTTTAGAAAAAGTTGGGGATCATTTAAGGAAGAGACCGATTGTAATGCATTTAATTTTTTTTTTTTTTTTTTTTAATGAGGGTTGGAAGTAACAAGGTTTCTTTAATACTTACCTCAGGCTATTTACTTATTCATCCTACAAATATTGAGGATGTATTCTGTGAATACCAACTAACAAGAATTTGTAGAGGACGCAAAGGTGTGAAGTTAGAAGAATATAATCAAATCCAATAAAGCGGTTAGCTAAGACACACTGCCTTCACATCCTATCCAGATCTGGATGTTGATGTAGGTACACGTACGTGCACACTTTACCTTACGACACTGACCGTAGCTATCTATGCACTCAGTATTCGTTAATCTCACTTAAATACACTTTTATACATGGAAGGAGAAGATTAGGGGCAATCTGTAGTTTCATTTTATTGTTTTAATTTCCTAGACCAATTTTGCTTCACCATTAAAATTTCTGGAGGAAGAATCAAAATTGAATAGTGCTCAGGGCTTCAGAGAATTCTGCTTGAAGAAGTGAGTAAGATTTCCTTAACAATAACAAAATTCCTTTTTTAAAAAATTCTAAGGAAAATAATGCTGCCAAAAAAATGAATACAGCTTTGTTTGTTTTTGCAGTCATAGTTAGCAATAGACATAAAGGTATTATTTTTTAAGTCCATATGGAAAGATCATCAACACATTCTGCCTCTGGGTCCTTTGCCAAAATACCATAACCCGCAAGCCTTCTACCTTAAACATAAAAGGAAAGGTGTTGTTCTGGTCAAATAAAGAAATAATTTTTACTAGCATTCGTCTAATGTTAAAGCTGCCTAAATCCTGCCAAATACATTAAAACAACATCTGTAAAACAGATTTTCATTAAATTGATCAGTTTAAAGTTAAGCAGCTAGGCAGATGATGCTTTTAAGCTAACCCTTAACCTTTAACCTTTAACCTCCTTAAACTGGAATAAGGACACCCACTTATTTTCGTAATACTGCTCCAGGTTGACAATGCAAGAGGTGAAGTGGTCTATTCAAATTGAACGGACACATCACCACATTTAGAGTGTTATGAATCAATATGTTGTCAATAACAAGGAAAGCTGTTTTCTCACAGCTCTCTATTTGTCTTAAAACTGCTACTTGTCACTTTCCCTTAAAGTCTGAATAATTCACGATGCAAAATGATGTAAATTAAACTCCTAATGAAAATGAATTTTATATAGGAGATTATTGTCTAGTCATTAACTCAGAAACTATTTTAAGTCTAATTTTAATATTTTAGCCTATTACAAACCATCATTTTTTTTTCCCAGGCCCAGGCCAATTTGTTAAGTTCTCATTTAAAAGCAATTAATGTTACTTATGAAGCAATTTCATTTTGCCGACACAAGCCAACCAAGCTTGCTAATATTCTCATTACTACACTTGAAAATCCTCTATATCTGACTCAGACAGTTTCTGTAAATCAGTTTCAAAAAGGCACCCTCAACACACTACTACTCTGGAGTATTTTCCTAGTTACTACTAGAAATAATGAATGCCCCTTGAAGGATAATACAAAATAATATAGTTCGATTGTCCAATACCCAGTTTCAGTAGCTCAAATATTTATCTCCTCAATCTTCTTTTAATTCAAGGTAAGTTTGTTTGAAGTATGTTTTTGTTTGTTGGCGGACCATTTTTTAGACACTAGCCTGCAAAGACACTTGAGCATTTAAGAGATAAGCAAATAAAGAAGAGGGGGGGACAAGTACATTTTTATATGACTTTATAACATTGTTAAGGGAAGAGTACATCTATTCTTTCGTTCTAGGATCTCAAGCTCTCTCTGCTTTAAAGCCTTCTTTATAAACAAGCTTTTATCTCATTTGGTTGTTACATTCGAAGGCAATATCCAACTCCCCCTGAAAAGAAACTTCAACACTAACTCTGACACTTAGCAAATTGCTCTGCAGATAGTGAGGGAGATCAACTCATAGTCAAGGAAAGGATGAATAAACTTAACAGCCACAGATACACACACGTTTAAATAATCATCAAACAATTAGATAAAACAACCTTTCCTGAGAAAATAAACAGTAACACTCTACCTTTCTTTAGCTTCCCACATGAGATCAATAAAATAGAAAAATTTGTACATTTATATCTTCTATTCACAACATGTTAATTTAAAGTGTTAGAGGAGCTGCGTGAATATAAACAGTTCATGAATATTCTATATAGCTCCCAGGGTCGAGATCTATTATTTATACAAACCTAATGTTTGTTTTTTTCGCCTAGGTATTCTAAAAGTTTTAATAGGTCAGGTATCAACAGGAAAAAAAAAAAAAAAAGAGTTGACAACCGAATGGTAAAGCCTATGAATTATAATACAATTAATCCTGTATATTATATTTCCAATAGCATTGACTTAGAAGCTTGCCATCTTACACTGGGCTGCTACTCCCCTCAAACTGTGTAACCTAAATCTAACACTTTCGTTATTGATCCACAGAGCACTGATATCACAGGAACAATGTTACAGATTCTCACGCCACGTCCACAGGTTTTTACGCTCAGTACGTCAATCTAGAATTTGAACTTCAAGAAGCAACCCAAACTAACAGTGCCAGCCCCAATACAAATAAGTAATTCCAGCACCTGATCTAGAGATGCACAATCTACCCTTTTTGCTGTGTGTTTATAGTTTGAAATAGTATTAGAAAAGCCATAGGTATTATACTCGCTGGTTGACTCCTGATAGTAGAGTTATCACTGATTTCTAGTATAAATCAATAGATAACACTTGCAAAATGGATTTTGTAATCATATTTACAGCTTGTTACAATGACTAATGGTTTGCAATATTTTCTGAATTTTAATATCCTCTAGACAAAAGAACTTTTTAATAAGTTACCAAGTTATTCATCATAGAAATGAATCTGTTACATTTGTACAAGAACCAAGACAATCAAGCCAATCCAGTAAACAAACTCACAAAATAAATTAACCAGTAATTAGGGTTTAGAAAAAGTCCAGACAAGTTGTGTAATAAATGGTGCTCATCAGTTGCCCATAGTCATCATATCTGCATAGTCCTTTCCAGCAAAGATAAAAGTATATTTGCCATTTAATGAACATTTTTATTCGCGCCACACCCAGTGGAGGAATAAAAACATTACTAGCTGGGAAAGGTCATGCAAAAAACCACTGAGTTAAAGAGAAGACTTTCAACTGATGCTAAGGGAGAGTGTGTTTACTCAAAATTTACAGAAAAACAACAGAACACACACACACAGTCTAGATCGCCCCTGCTTGACACCAAACAAAAGACATTCACGAAGTGGCACAGTTTTTGTGATCTGTTCCCTATAACCATTAACACTTAGCCAAGAGCGATGCTATGTTTTTTTTTTTTTATTAATCAATAAAAGGGGGATAGCAATATTATTTTATATGTGAAAATGCTCAGAAGGTTATTGCATTTCTGGGAAGCCAGTAAAGCAATCCATGCCACTGAGATAGGTATAAAAGCGACATATGGCAAATCTTTTAAATAAACTCTCCAATTGCATGTATCTCACAATACGTTTAGTCATGTTAAGCAGAAACTGTGTACCTTGCCCTTCTATTTTTTCCCCTCTCTCTCTTTTTTTCCTTAACTTGCAGATTCGTGCTCCAAGCTCTGAAACAGTTAATCCCCTTTCTCTACTCTGTGCCAACAGAAATGGATGTCCCTGCTTACCTTGTAGAGCTTCAGGGCCGCCTCATGCCTGTGATTGGTGGTATGCAAGCGTAATTTATCCACACTGTTGGTGTAGTAGTCACAGGCATTACATTTCAGGTGAACGGGGTTGCCAATGGCAATGCACTTCAGCCTCCACTCATTGTTTTTGCCCCCTTCTTTAATGTGAGCCACCAGTTGATATTTCTGCATATGTTTATCAGTCTTGCAGTGGAGCTGGAAGTTGGCTTTGAGCTGAGTGTTGTAGTTACAAAGCTTGCACTGGTAGATATCTCCAATGACAGCCCTCCATTCCTCTTCAGGGAGAGAGCGCTCACTGCTCACATGCACACTTAGGGCCTCCAGGCTGTCAGAGGTGAATTTGTTGCAAACCGCACACTGGAATAGCTTCAGCGTTGGGTCACTGATATAAGGTGACAGCTCTCCTGCAGTAAGGAGGGACAGGTCATCACCCATTAGCTGACCACTGGCAAGCCGGATTTCAGGCGGCAGCTCATTATTTACTACAGGAAAAAAAAATTAAAAGGAAAAATAGAGACTAGAAAACACAGCACACACAAAGGAATCTGTAAAATAAAGTCTTGACAAGGAATGTGCTTTCTCTAGAGCTTAAACTATAAAAAGCTGTAATAGGATTGAATCAGGATCAATTACAATCATCCCTTTCAACTTCTAAATTCCCTCATCAGATAGCTTTAATTACTCCTACTGGGCATGATGTCATTGCGAAATTTGTATTTTCGAGGGCAAGAAAGTTGATCAATACCATAACAAAACAGTCACGTGCTTGCAATTTAAGAGCCTAGATAAACTTACCTAAGCACTAATTGTTACTTTGCAATTTGTCTAAAAGCTTGATGAGATTTGGCTAATACTGCCCGGGCGCCTGTAATCTACCCTCCAAATACCTGGGATAAGGTAATGGTATTACTGTTCGCCTAATTGTCTTCAATCACAGACATTAAAATATTTTTCAAAATATTGAATTAAAAATCACGGTATACCCCTTTGAAGCTCGAGTCTGATATTTTAGGGGAAAATGGCTGATTGACTGATGCTCCAAGCCTTGTAAGGCACAGCTAATGACAGCAGGGCAACTAATGCAAATTAGCATCCCTTAATGAAGGTGCTGAAGGAAGAGGGAGTTTGCTGACTCCTCTTCTGCTGCCCTTCAGCCCTTAACTCCTTCCTCTCTGGAGTTAATTCAGGTCTGAAGCAAGGCACAAATGGTTTCATTATCCAGCTGAAAGAGAAAGTCCCTTCTAGTAAACTGTCCCCAATTTGTTGGCACTGGCCACTTTATCTGGGTGTATCACGCCAAATCAAAATGTGATTAGAAACTAAGAGCAGCGCAGAAAAGCAGTAAATACTAACCAAGTCCTGGTGCCAGAGCGGCCGCGGTGGCCGGATCCAGCTGGAACGGATTGATCATCAGCTGTGGGTCGGCAGGGTTTTCCAGCTTCATCCCGGTCAAGCCTATGTTCTGGGCTAGGTAGTACTGATAAAGCTCTGCTTCCGCCGGGGCGAGGCCCAAGTGCAGGTTATGCTGGATCTGCTTCATGTTCTGCTGCAAAAGCATCATATTATGCATGTGCTTCTCACTGGTCATATGAATTCGGAGGTTCCTTGCGACGTTGGTTTCATAGTCACAAACCTCGCACCGCCAGGTGGGTTTCTGCTTGGGT
>NC_139021.1:55819014-56046514 GCF_964662115.1 Mustela nivalis
ATTTTACAGGAAATTGCCTATCAATTTCTTCTCAATAAGCTACCCATTAATCAGAAACTGAATCAAATAGATAAGAAGTCTTCCATACAATCAAATTTACATTTCATTCCAAAAGCATCAATAGCAAAACCATCTGGATCCTTACAGCTAATAATATATTAACTTATATTAACTGATTTTTCAAATTTGTTGCTATTGACTCTGACCATGGCAATGTTCACCAGTGAATTTTGATGGAGTCACTTAAGTCTGTACCGTTAAAAAGTTATTTAGATCAGTGTACACAGTGACACTGAATTTGATGCTAAGTGATTTCATTGTCATCAATGTCAGACAAGATCTTTCTTTTATCAATGTGACCCACTTAGGAAATTTACACTAAAGTTTTATAAGTCCCAGTAAAAAGACCACAAAGACAACCATTTAACTTAAACCACAGAATTCATTTCAAAATGACTGCGTAACAAGTAAACTCACTATCAAAACTGCTTCACCATTTAAGCTGTTTTCTTTTTAGTTTCTACCAATTTCTATTCTCTACTGACAAGCATTCTATTTTTCAAAAATCACCAAAGTCCTCAAGAAATCCCAAAGAGAAAAACTAATATAATTTTAATGCTAAATTCAGAACAATACATACCTGCTGATCTGTTTAGAATATGTGTACCCATTTTTTGGTATTCTCACTAATTCACAAGATCAGTGACTTTGATCATGTAAATCCCTTTTTCGGAACTAATGGACAATATGCAGAAAAAGAACTTTTATTGCTCGTTCTGCCTTGCTTTCGTCCTGCAGTCACTGCTGCCTAAACTCAGCTCCGCTAAATGACCAAACCCACCTACAAGGAGCCTGGCTAATGAAAGGGGGTGCTTTCTGAACAATAGAAGAATTCCTTTGCATTCAGAAAGCAGAGTTCCCATTAGAACCCAAAATCAGAGAGGCCAGTTTAACCTCTTTTTTTTTTTTTTTTTTTAATTGAGATTGCCCCAGCCTTCCTCTACGGTCCAGTGAGACAGTGCTTGTGAAATGATTAAAAAGAACGTGATCTGATCAAGAGGAAGAATAATGGGAAAGGAATGCTAGGTTAGCCACTCTGCTAAGTGCTGGGAAAGAAGACCAATGTGCCCCTTAGCCTATTGTTTTTATTCTCCTCTGCTCTTCAGCCAACCTCCTCACACTTTGAGTCTTTATTTACTCCATTTTAATGGGTTAAAAGTTGTCCACTTACAAGAGAATTTGGTAACAAGTTACAAATCCTAAAAAAAAAGAAAGAAAGAAAGAAAAAAGAAGAAAGAAAGGAAAAAGAAACAAAAAAAAAAAAAGAAAGAAAGGAAGGAAGGAAGAAAGAAAGAAAGAAAGAAAAATCCTTGAATTATATCAAGTTTCCAAAAGGTCATCACTGTCTCTGCTGTGGCCTTTTCCCCATTCCAAATCCTCTATCAATATGTCATAGTGAGTTAGGCAAAGACAAAAGAGAGGCGCAGTGTGAAAACGGCACATATATCTAATCCTGACAAAGCAATGAATAGACCTTCACAAGTATAATTATACTTGTTTATTTGTTGCCACGTACAGAGAACTGATGAAAAAAATCCATCAAAGTGGTATTATGCAGACACCAAGAGCTTCTTTTCTTTGGTTGCTAAAGCCACATTGAGGCTTAAATTCCTTATTGTTAAATTCAGAAGAAAGAAAAAAAAAAGATTTTTGGCTGGACTTTTTTTTTTTTTTTTTTTTTTTTTTTGCATCAGTTGCTGACAGATCTTTTGTGTACTAGGCTGTATTAGCTCACACCGCTACCTCATTTTTACCCATGTTAGAATTCATAATTACAAACTACTGTACAGAAGCTTTTAAAAGGGTGTGGTGTGCTGACCAGGAGAAGAGGGTAGTGAAATTGCCCTTTTCTCATAGTCTGGCTTTTGATATATCAAAACACAGGTATAGTACCTGTGCAGAAACACCATTTACGTCAGAATACATCTTTGATCTCGGTCTTTTAAGTTGGTGCTGGTGGTTTTCTTTAGTCAGCTTTCTCTACAACTTGCTTATTTTAGTATAGGTTTAGTATTTCATAAAAGATTACATAACTTCTTTCCCATCGCAGTATTAAAAACGTTGTTAGCAAGAAGGAAGGCAAAGACAAGGATGTCAAAGGATAGGAAATATTAAGTAAAAAGATTTCAAATCCAACAATTAAGAAGCCATTATGTTCCAATAGACACTAAATCAAATAACTTAACAAAAGCACATTTTTAGGGGTGGGGGGAGCCAAATAAGCTTTATTATTTTTTTTTGTCTTTCCCTTGCAGGATAGAAATATATCAAAGTAAAAGCAATCTGCATAGTTAATGTTTGTGAGCTTTACAATTTAAAACAGAAAAGCTGTAATTTTTCTTTGCTGGCAATCTGGAAACACTCTGGAGTTAATTACAGCTGATTCGGAGTGAACCACACAAACAAAGACCAGTCTATGTCCAGACAATTATACTGCATTAACCAGCTTAGAGCTTCCTGCTGATGTTTCAGGGCTCTTCTGTTACACCCTTCTACCTTCCCAGCACGAGAGAAAATGCTTCTGCAAGAAGGAATTAATGAAGAGAACTGCAAAAGAATGTGTGACGACCTCTCCTGACACGGCAAAAACTTTCCACCCATGTCACGACAAAGGGGAGAAGGTAATTAAGTTTGAATAGAAGGATGTAACCAAATATAGGAAGCATTTAAAATAAGCAATTTTTTAAAGAAGGAAAGTTTACAAAAAAAAAAAAACAAAAAACAAAAAAATGAGTGTGCAAGTCAACTAAGTCATTTCCCCTTATTTTCCTCATTAAAATCTAAATGAGCTATTCAATGCAGATTTATTTCCTACCCTATAAACAGCACCTTTGTGACTGATGCTTCCTGGTCTTCTCCCTTGCTTCTCTCTCTCTCTCTCCCTCTCCTCCTCTTCCCACTCATTTTCTCTCATTCCCTCTCACATCTCTAGCCCTACATGGACAACGTAGGGCTGTGACAATTACGTATCATTAAACATATGTGTTGGAGAACTAAACAGAAAAGGTACAGTTTGCCAGTTCTTAATTTGTATGGTTGTGGGAAATAGGAATTTTACTCAGTTTCCTTCACAACTTTAATCAAACTCCAGCGACTTTCCTTAGAGAGAAATCAATAATCTCTCCTTAACCAAATTACACTATTATATGACTCATTTTATTTGTTTGCTTCAGGAAAATTTCATAATCAGTGAGCAAGATGGACTCAATACTTTAGTTATCCTCTGTAAACAAACTTTGGTACTTCTAACCAATCTAGTTGATTTCTAATTTTCTTATTCATTCTAATTGAAAATGAATAGTTTGCATTGGTGTGAGACAAGGACATGAACTGTAATTATGCTCAGTGCCTCTTTCTGATTCTTTCTTTGATACTGTTTTGCTAGTATTCCAGCTGACATTGGGGCTTTGTAGTGATTGCTTCATTAAAGGGTAAGGATGTCCTAATCAGCTAAAGCATTACTAGAAAGCTGTTGTTTGCCAATACTATGAGAATATACTGGCTTTTTTTTTCTTTCTTTATAGAAGAAAAAAGGTACATCTGAATGCCAGTTACCCAGCCACACTTAAGTATTAATCACCTTCCCTTTGTCTCAAACATGCAAAGTAGGATTAGAGTTAAATGACTATATGATCTTTTTCATTTTTCTTCCCTAAATAAATGTTAATCTACAAATCAATCATGTGTTATATTAAAATACATATAAATATACTTTCTGAAAATACTAAAAGGTTGTGTAAATTACACTCAATTTTGCAAAGATCTCAATAATGGACAGAATCATTTTCTTTTCTCAGACTCCTCTCCCTTAATCGCTACTATATTTGAAAGTTTAAGTCAATAACACTTCTAAAAATAAAGCTCAAACATGGACCCTTGTAGTTTTCCTTGGAAAAACATGGACTGTATCAATCATTTTTAGGGATTTTTAATCATATTTGTCATGTTTTTATGTTTGTATTTCTAGTCTTTAAAATGTAATTGACTAATCTCTCTGGTTTACACACAATCTAAGACTGTTTACTTGATAATGATTTTGAATTGTCACCTAGTAACATTTAAAAAACTTAATTGGTTTTATAAAGGTATATATAACCGCAGAATATTTGGCTTCAAAAGGATTTACCATTGTGCACACATATTTATCTCATATACAGTGTGAAGACAATGTATTCTAAGATGTACATGTATTTTTTCCTTCTTTATCTATTGTATAAAATCAACCATTGAACTATTGTTTCAAATACTGAAGAGGAAAAACAATTGGCTAATTATCTGTATTTCATGATTCCCACCAATAGGATCTCATAACCAATATAGCAGTAAGTGTAAAAGTGTGAGTATGCCCTTACTTTAAGAAAAAAAAAAAAGTCATTCTTCGCAGGCTAAACCTACCATAATTATCTTCATAAAGCTAATTACAGGTCAGGAATTCCAGCAAACATTCCTATTCCCTGAGCAATGATTTCAATGATTTCACCCAATTTCAAAAGAGTTTTAATGAAGAAAGCTATATGAACAAATTTTAAAATCACTACTAAGTACTTCTTATTATATAATACTCTTAGAATCTACAAAATACATCTCTTTTTATATCCCATGTAAATATTTTAAGTCATTTTATATTAAAAACTACATAGGACTAACATAATAGAGAACACAAGTGGAATGCCAAGTTTTCTTCTGGATGAAATATTGGCAAATTTCTGTTTGATCACTAAGATTAGTTGGTTATTTTATTTCTGTTGTGAAGAGCCGTGTGTGTGTGTGTGTGTGTGTGTGTGTGTTTGGCCTGAAAGTTAATTTGACTGCTGTCCATAAGTGAAGTGAGCAATTCAGTAATTAACTTTTGTGTTTTAAATGTATGAACTTTAATTAGATTTCATTATAAACAAACAAACGTCAACCATAATTATAAGCTCCTTGGTTTACCCACATATTATCCCTTTTCAAACAAACTTGATGTCAGACAAATTAAAATCAAGCAGCTAGCAATTTTGAGTTGAATTTTACATGATCTGCTGGTAACCTGATTACTTTAACTTCAATATCATTACAGGAAAAGTATTTCAGGAAAAATAATGACAAGAATTCCAACAGGAGACAAGCTTAATTGTATTGATTCAAAAGATGCATGTTCATAGGAACCATGTTGAAGGAATAATGTTATCTCAAATCTACAGTTTCTATTAAAATGAAATTGTCCAGCATGAAAGAGGCAATTAAGATTAGTGTCTGCAGAACTAGAGATACTAAACTAACTAAATAATTATCTGGGCCCAATTATCTTATACGTTAAGTAGCAAAATACCAGTGTGGAGCAACTATAAGGCATGAGGTTTGCAGGTTTATTTACTGACTGGTGTATCTATTAGGACCAAGAACAAGTGGAGCTGTCAGGACATAATGAAGGTAAATGATTAGTTAGCACCAAGCCTGAACTCTTCTTCAATGCAATAAGAGTTAATTAAAGTTTACCACCAAACATCAACCAAAGCAGGATGTTGATCAGGTTTCAGCATTAAGTGCAAACAGACAATAGTTGGCAGCAATTAGTGCAGCTATCAAATGACATGCAATGATAATTATACATTTAAAACAGCTAAAGAGCTGGGGGAAAAAACTAATCAGCTTCTTTGACGACAAATACTCAAAGGGCAGGAAACAGGTATCAGATTATTTCACTTTAACACTGTAAATCAATAGAATTAAACAAGAAAAGGTTGTATGGGTACATTATCTGAAAGAGAACAGTTCCCTGGCTTCAAAATGAAATAAATCTGCTCGTATTGGTCTATCAAAGATAAGAACTTCTGAGGCTAAAGAAAATAAGTTACTTTTCAATTAAAGTTTCAGAATGACGTCTGTGTAAAGAAAGTTTAGCTTCTTAGTCTTGTGTAAATCCAACAATGCAACAAGTATTTCACTATCATTATTGTTATTTAAATGATTAGCTTCCACTCTAAAATACTATCAAAAGTACTTTATGCCTGAATCTTACCTTTGTGTACTCAAATATTATCTTCCCCCAAAGCTTTTGGATGATAGATCTAAAATTTTGTTTTAATGCAGCCAAATTTAAACAAAAAGCCATACATGCATATTTAGCCATTCAAATCTATGGCTTCAATCCTGCTGAAATCAATGAGCTTGCATGTAACACATCCCTTCAAGCAATTTTGATAAACCCCCTCGTTCTTTTCCATAGTTTCTGGCCTGCATGCTAGCGCATAACTCTAGAAATGCACCCATCCTCATGACCCCACATCTCCATCTTTCCAACTAACCCTGTTATGCTAAGGATTTGTACACAGTGCTGGCTAATCCCAATATTTCCCTGGAGCTAAATCTAAGCCATGGCTGACTCCCAGCACAAAAATGTCTCTCTCCAAAAGCCCTTTCGCCCCCTTCAGCACTCATACACTCATTGGTCCTGACATTTTCACTTCAGCCATGACAAATGAGCTGATGACTCTGATGTGATTGCATGGGAGGGTGGCTTTATCTAAAGATATATCATTAACTCTCATCACCATCTCCTAATATGGCTCTTCTGGGTTAATGTGTTGTGAAAATCTGAGGAAATTTTTGTGTAAATATGTGTACTTTTAGAAGTAAGAGACCAACTTCATCAAAAGGGGAAAAGGGAAGCCAAAATGGACAGGATGGGTGGGGGGGATGACAAGCATTAACTAAATGTGGCTCTGGGGATTTAAGTAACTCTACTCAACCTCTGCCCCAGTGCAAACCAGCCAGCTGACTGTCTCTTAAAGGTCCCTTCTCCTCAACATGAGCGTCTGGAGCAGAGCATAATTGGTGAAGTGGCCCAGATAAAGCTTTTCAGATAAATATGGCTTATCAATCGGGCAAGCCCACTTTTTTTTTTTTATCCCAGTGTCGTACATATTTTATTTTTGAACCCTTCATTTCCTATATTATTAAATGTCTCTAAATTTATTTTAATGGGGGGAAAGGATCATCAAAACCCATTTTACTCCAAGAACATTGCATTCTTCAATCAGAAGGAAGCAGTATTTTTTCCAACTATTACTAAATGTGAATCTCCTCAGACTTCAAAGGAGAAGGGAAAAGGAAGCCTTTCCATTTAGCATAAATATCGCAACCCTTTAGGTTAAGTTAGAACCTAAGTTCCAGTTACATAGTTCTTGTTATGTATACTATGGAGTTTACAGAGTAGATACTTGTTATAACCTCTCCTCTCGTTTCCTCTGAGAACACACAGCCAATCAGAGTCAACAGTAGCATAACAGACCTCAGGAAAAGAGGTCAGGCTTTGAGGTAAAGTGCTATTCACTCTTGGACCATGCAAGGAGCTCTTTATTCCCGTTCTTATTGGCATCAGTCCCCCTTACTAGAGTAAGAACAAAGCCAAGTGCTCGCGTGAGGTTTATGAATAAATCAGAGGTGAGCCACTGTAAGTGCTGCCCATGATTTCCTTGTTGACAGTGAGCACTTAAACAGGCTTCTATGACTAGCGACTTCTGGCAAATCATAATGATTCCTAATCTGCACCCTGCTTCATTTCAAGAACTAAATGACCCACCCCATTTTTTCTGCAAGTTTTCACCTTTCAAGCAATTCTTGTCTATCTCAAGCAGCTTAACATTACAATCCCAGAACAGTCAGCTTGTGCTGTGGTCATCACAGAAACGGTACCAACTGAAAAATCTTCCTTTGCTTGGAAAAATTCCACAAATAAAAAAAAAAAAATCTCCAGCATTGCAGAAATTATTTTCATATTAATATTATAGGATCTTTGGATATGGGAGCAGCTAAGCCAACTAAGTTAAAAAATGCTAAATGATTTGCTAAAGGGCACATACACATTAGAGCTGAACAACTAGGTGCTGTAGTTATGTGATATTTCCCAGAAATTTCTCTGAGTTGCAGTTTCCTTACGGGTTAAACGAGGTGATTATGCTATATCCCTTCTGACTACAGCGATCTATGGTTCTAATATAAAAACCCATTTAGATTGCGCTGAAGATAGTTTTCCCTATGGAGTTTTCCAAGACAAACCCAGATGTTTTTAAGGCTGTATATTTCTTTTCAGTACCTAGATTTCAAGAATAGAGGAAGATTTTGGTAGAATAGTAAATTGAAGTTTTCATTTTTTTTTAAGATTTTATTTATTTATTTGTCAGAGAGAGAGCGCGCGCACAAATAGGCAGAGTGGCAGGCTGAGGCAGAGAGAGAAGCAGGCTCCCTGCTGAGCAAGGAGCCCAATGCAGGAATCGATCCCAGGGTCCTGGGATCATGACCTGAGCCGAAAGCAGTGGCTTAACCCACTGAGCCACTCAGGTGTCCTTAAACTGAAGTTTTCTATTTATATTTTTAATTAACTATTATTCTTTTTTCATCCATTCAACAGATATTTTGTTGAGCACCAAAGATTTGCCAATAACGTCTGTCACAATACAGTGATTAAACAGATACAGCTGCTGCCCTCATGGAGGCTAAAGTTTATTTGAAGAAACACTTAAAAATGCTTAGATGTCAACTGTTTTTCTTTCATTAAAATATATTATTAGCCTATCAGTATTCAATAAATGCTTTGCTTTACATCAGTATATTTCAAGTGAATTGTCAAGTCCCAGGCCACTCATAAATGACCAGAACACGGGCGAGGCGCACATTTTTATTTTTAGGAAAATTTTAACAAAGATTATGAAACACACATATTAAGCAAAAATGAAACACGAAGCTGCGAAGTTACAATCCAAGTACACTTACATTTCCCATAAAAATACAAATAGTTTTAAATGTGCATCTTACATGTATCACAATGGGAAATTATTACAAATTTTAAAAAAGAAGATCCATAACAGAAATAATTCATTTCTAGGTAGTCCAAAAATTGTATCATAAATTTATTAACCTTTGTCATGAATCTTATCTTTGAACTTGGGTACTCCTCCAATGAATAATGCATTATTATTAAAAAAAGGATTGTGATCTCCTCCAAGAGATAAGCCAAGGAGTCTCATAAATTGGCTATAAAATCCCTCAAGAAAACTTAAAGGTTGTACAGCATTACTGGATTATTAATAACTGGATCTCTTCTCTAAGTTGATATAAATCTTGATCAACAGGGGGCCATGTAACAGTATCCATACTCCTTTTGCTGTGTATCAAAATATCATAATACCAAAAATCTGGAAAGGTATTTCTATTGCATCTAATCCAGTTTGGGGAAATCCTGTAATTCTAAGGCTTTCAAACAGGCTGGGTCAACAAGACTTAAATAAGCGTTGTGGTATCGTCTATGATTGCATATAATGGACAGTCTGGAATCTGGAGTTCATGTAGTTAGACCAAGGTCTGAATTATTTAAAAACTATTCCTGTTCTAATTTGCTTCTTAGAAAAAGACCCAGAAATGCATTAAACGTCTAAAAGCCCTTGAAACCAAAACAACTCACGTAGACGGAGGGGCAGATAGTGAGGTAAGGACTAGCCACAAAGATGCCATCCAGGTATATCAATAAGAATATACCCTTTTTGCAAACACATTTCCTAATTTCTGTTTCTGTTGTAAGAGAGAGGGGCATCCCTACTCAAAAGATCTATGTTGACTTGCTTGACCAAATGCTCTTTAGTTGGGTACTACATAAACCAGCTACTGAATATAAGGAAAAAGGGAACACAGGGTATCAGGCCCTGTCATATTTACTTATTTTAATGTTCACAACGCTTTAGTGTTCTGTAATCTCTACAACAACTTTAAGATACAAATGAGGAAACTGAAGCTTACAAAGATTACATCCATAATAAGAATTTAACTCAGGTGTCTAGTAGCTCTATCACAATTCCTACTGGTCCTTGATTTGTCAAAAATGGAGTAGATTTTCAAATATCTAAAGTTTAAACTAAAGTAAACTCATTTAAAAAGGAAGCCAAGCTTTTAAAAATGCAGTCAAGATTCACATACTTGAATTAGGAATACCATACTCAATCTTTCTCTTTTGGCTATAAGAACTTCTCAGAGAACTTGGGAGGTAGTAAATTTCTATTCCTGTCTTTAAATGCAAAAATAAAAAAATAAAAACAAATTTAAAAAAAGGAATCCAAAGTAAATAGAATCAAAAGAATGTCTGCCTTTTACTGTGTCATTCTTTCTTTGCACTATGCTACCTTTACAACATCACAGCATTGTCTTCATTTGCTTTCCCTACATAGAAGAGAAATCTTAATCTTCATAACACCATGTTCATGATTATTAAGAATACAATTTAACTGACTGAAATCCTTGGTACTTTTATAAATCATAAACTCTTCTCGACCATTCAACGCAACTAGTCTGACCTCCTAAATAACCCAAAAATATGTATACTGTCACAGTGATAAGATGCCATTCAGATTGTACTCATTCCCTTTTCGTAGTAGAGAACTCTTCTCTCAGAAGAAAGAGTACTACTGTTGGATTACCAACATTTTCCTTTTCTTCTCTATTTCCACCACCATACTCAGTTACGTAACAAACCCTTTTCCAACCAGCCAATATAAATGTGTGACCACTAGTCCTTGAATTGGGATATCTGAGTTTTGTCCTGACATTTCCTTAGCTTGCTTGGTAACTCAATGGTTATTTCTCCTGAATTCAATATCTCATATTTTACAATGAGCTGGCTGAACTGAATTAACTCTAAGGTATTGTCAGGCTTTAGCATGTTGATAGTTTCCCTTACAAACCTACCTGCTTTTTTTCTGTTGTGACCATGTTGGTCAGTTCTCAGAAAATGAAAGGAATTTAGTTTACAGAGGGAAAATTTCACAGGCTACCCCTATGGGTACATCTAAAGAGGAAAGAGAGACAAACATGGAAAAAGGGTCGGGTTGTGTGCGTATGTGTCTTTACACACCCTCCTATGTGGTATATACTAAACCAAAAGAGATGACTCGTTCTCGAGTAAGTAGTGGGCTCAGAAAATTGAGGTATTACTTGCATTATTCCTAACCTTATGGAAAAAAAGGACTAAGAACTGTATTTTAGAGAATCCACATTAATAAAGCCTTTCAGGTTTAATTAAGGTACTTTGGGAAATAATTGGGCTTCCTCAATTTATTCTTCCAGGCAGATGAATTTCAAGATTCTCCTTAAACTTCCCTCTTACAAAGATTTGTTTTGTTTTGTTTTTAACAATATAACCAGGTGGCACACACCAGCTCGTATTTTTTTGTATTTTAACCATTGTAAAGCTAAGGATTTCCTTTCTTCTTTACAGTGAAGGAAAATAATTTTATGGACAGTTATAAAATGCATATTTTAACCCAAAAGTCAATTTTCCCTGGTTAAAATGATTTAGATCTGAGTAAATACTCGCAGAACGATTTCTGTTTTTATTGCTAGAACACACTGGAACCTATAAACTTTGTCTTCAGAGGTATGTGCTAGAGTGGGCACTGTTCAGAAATTACCAACCGTGCTCTGTCATATCCTTAGGACAAGCAAACATGAGAAATGACCGATCATCTACATCCATGATGCTAGTGTATGAACTCCTGACCTCAATGACTAAAACACCTACTCAGGACTTGTCTTGGACCATCAGGGCATTATGACATATTAACCAAGTCAAGCCACCCAAATTCTCCAATGCTGTTTGTTTATTTTTTCAATTTCTAGAATGTTAAAGTGGCTAATTATATCAGAGATAAGATGCTTGCAAATAGGACCTTAGTGTCAAAGCCATTTTTAGGTTGTGTTGCATACATTCAAAAGTGCTTGAAAATGGCAAATATATTATTTTACTCACAAATCTTTGAGAGTAGGGGAGTGAGAGCAGCCATCCCTGGACTGAGGATTGTATGTCAAACGTGAAACTATATCAAACTTTCAAGGCAACTTGTGAACCTCTGAAACTAGGGAATTAACAGAACATCAAATCCAGTAAGATCACAGGGGCACAATCCTTATGCAAGAAAATAATGCCATTGAGCCCTCATTAAAAGACCATTTCATCCTTAGCCATCAAAGAATGCGAGTGCACTAAGATCTTGGTTATATCATCAGGGATAACTAAAACAAGTGCCAAGAGAAACTGTGCACTTTTAGTTCTCACATGTGTCCATCTGTTCACATATAAACATATATTCCGCTTTCTGTCTGATTCCTAAAATCTTGATATCAGAATACCCTGGGCTTTTGCCCATTTCCTAAGAATGCAGACATCACATAAGCTACTATTAACCCATGTGTGATCCACTTCCATGGTGGCTGGAAAGCTGCCAGTTACAACACATGGTGCTTGGTTAACAATGTCTTAAAATATAAATGAATTTATTTTTTAAATTAACACATTTTTCTTATGGAAATACCTTAATAAGCCTTTCTGCATGTAAAATAGCCTCCATGTGGATTTTTTTTTGTTCTTTTAAGACTTTTTGCAAGCATATCATAAAGTTAATCATAAAAGTTTCTGAAACAATCCAGAATTTCTTGACAAATTTTTAAAGGGACTCCAGTAAAGAATTTTGGTGACTTTATATAACCAAGATCAAACACTTTTCCTTTACAATATTCTGTACTCAAGAGGCAACCCTTATACTTTAATTTACGTGAAAACACTTCTGATTCCCCAAGTTTCCATGTAACATTCTTAATAGCACCTCAGAAACTGAACTGCGAAAGTGATGAGGCAAACAGAAGTTCTACACTCTAGGAACAAAACAAGTTAGGTTAATATCTGGTGGAATCTTTCAATCCTGCTCTGGGGCAGCCTTCAGGGGCTCATCTGTTGTGACCTCAGACTGGAAAGAGATTGTTTAAAATGTATACTGTAAATAATTATCCACACTGCATTTGATTTACATATGTACAAAAGAATCAATTCCCACCTTTGAAAGTGTCTTAACACTTAGGGTATTTTAACTCCCCTAATTATGGTTGAAGAAACATCATTGAGAGCCCGACCATGTTGTCAACTGGTAGGTAACCAGTTAACAGCTCTAACTAGTGACAAGAGAAAACCTTACTGCCAATGTCTCCAAAAATGAACATACAATATTCAGACACTTTGTAAAAGACTGATCTCAAAATGAAATGCACAATACACCTACATAGCAACATAAAGTTGCATTAAATCCTAAGAAAAATAACTGTATTCTCTTTGACTAACCCCTCCCAACCACAAAAGCTAATGGGCCACTTAGCACACTTAACATTGCCAAAAGTCAGGATACTCAACTCTTTCCCAAAAGAAGTGTTCCACCAACTGAGACAACTATTTATAGCCTATGGGGGGCGGGCAGAGGAATACCATATATTCCATCCTTAACTAAATTAAATATCCACACCATACTCTTGGCCTCCTCTGAAATAACCGTTTTTGACAGCAAAGTGCTGGGAATTCTCGATACCCAATAGTCAATATTTGGCTAGCCTAGCATGTTTCTGAAAACTCTTCTGCATACAAGCCTCTGTTTATCATCCTCTCGCCGCACCATTGTCATACATATTGCTTCCCGGTGATGATGAAAACTCAGGGCATCTTATAAGTTGCTGAAATCTGAGCCCCTGCTTGTTTTCTCAAGTCTTGGACAAACATCACTTTAGAGAGAGCAGAGCATGGGCATAAAGAAAGAGGGGCCTGCATTTTCATCTTCCTTTCATCTTAGTCATTCAGTCAGCCATTCAGAACCCTATTCAACAGAGCTTTTCATTATGCAAAAAAATGCTAATCCTTTTCCGATGCTTTCACACTTGTATAAACCCCCATTCCTTCAACTGAAAAGCAATTATATCAGTTTACCTTTCTGTCAAAAACAGGATTAATATTCCAATAACAGAATCCCCTTTCTTTTCCTATCTTTTAGCTTTAGGAAACTAGAGATTATTAGTAGAGGCATTCTTAGAACAAGAATACATTATTTTAAATATGATGGTGTTAACCAATGAATGGAAAAAGGAGAATGATCAGAAGAAGAAAAAGTCCCCCAGTCTACTGCAGAAACTCTTTTCTGTGACAGAACTGACCTTCCCTTTGCAGATGCCCAAAGAGACTGAGACTCACTCTGCTCTATTAATCAGAAACAAATTATGAAAGAATGTAGTTGGACTGGTTGACACTATCCTGTCTTGGGAGACTCAGTAACAGCCTAGTAACAATGTCCTCTTCATGGGTAATGAACAGCCATGACAAATGGGGCAGAGAAACTATTTATTTGCATATGCAAATTCTCACACAAGGGAAACATGTACAAACAAGTGTCATTGTAAGGTGGATTAGGCAAACAACGCTTTCTTTTTAGGACATTCTGCAGCCCAGAACATTAGTCAGCACAATTAAACCAGTCTCCATGGAGACTAATGAAATTTCACCATGGTATGAGTTAAATTAGATAGCTAGTTATGTGTTTCCACAATCCAACTTGAAATCCATTATTGTTTCAGAACAATACAGCAATTGTGCCTAGCTGATCTTTGCCAGCTCAACAAGCTCCTAAGTTGACAATTTGCATATGTTAATATAATTAAGCACTAATTACATGAAACTTGTACATATTCACATGCACTTTCCCTGGGCGCTTTTCAGTTTGAACCTTGGCCAAGTCTTTAACCCTTAGAATGGTCTTAGAGGATAAAAACTCTGCCTGTGGGTAGAGCCCCTAGGCAGACACAGAAAGGCTCCTCATTTATAAACACAAAGCTTAACCTGGCTTCTCATATTTCTAGCAACAATGACAGAAAATATTTTGTGAGTGTGGTAGGGACCAGGATGAGGGAAAACCAGGGTGTGTATTGGGGTGGGGGGTCAGTCTTTAAAGACTTAATAATGAATATCTTCTCATAGAAAAGCAATAACATTCATTTCAAGAAAATGTTAAGAATTTGCTCTCACTGACATTGTGGGACCTTGGGAGATGAAAATGGTTTGACAACAGCAAAAATAGCAAGTAGAAAAGGAAAAGGGTGCATCAGCACCTAATGAGCTTTACATAAATATATGCAGAGGCAATTAAGCAATGTTAATTACTATGACAGCAGTTAATTGAATATAATTAGATATTTTAAGCCACTGAATAAAGCATAGTTAAGATTAATTTTATTGAGATTAATTGTAAATAAGGATAGATTAACTCTATGTTTTGACAGGCATAAAAAGTAGTTCTGCAAATTAAGCAGGAGCGTGGCCACCAGTCCAAAAATCATATATTATTTTAATGTCACACCTCAGAATCATCCCCTCAATAAACATGACTTTTCAAACCCAAACAGACAGGAATCTTGAAGAAAAACAAACAGCTTGCAGAGATTAAAGAGCCTTTTGTCCTTTTTCATGTGCATTTCTTTTAACAGACTAAATTAAGCGAGTCTGGTGTACGTTTTTTAGGAAGGAACATTTCACACTGAATGGAAAAAATGTTCTATCACATATGAAATTCGTGCAGCTGTGCGGAACTTGGTCCAGATGGTTTTAGACTATAAACCACCACCAAATGATAGACAGTAGGCCTTCCCAAGACTATGTGATAAAGTCACAATCTTTTATTTTGACCTCCCAAATTTCTGCTTTGTATTATTTCCAATCAAATCACATATTTTCTTTTACAAATGTGTTTCTCCATGAGGGTTAAAAGAAACATTGTGCCTACTTAGTACTAGAAATAAATGTAAAATGAATTGGAGAAGGCCTCCAGTAACAGATAGCAGCTAAATCATTCGCCACAGAATGCAATGATAGCTAAGACAACAATGTATGCACATGACAACACTTGATTATTACTCAAAAACAATGGTTTCTAGAAATATTTCTTAGGGAAATATTGCTAAATGAAAAGCCCTCCCAAATACTTCCACACCAAGCCAATTCATGCATACTCTTTAAGGAAATTAACACAGTCCTCAAGAATGCTGAACAAATCACTAATAAGAAAGGAACTTCCATTGATTTTGAAATAAATCAATAGGTGATTAACATAATATTTTTAAAGGAGCAGAATGTGTGTGTGTCTTTATTGCATAAACATATATATTATATTTCCAATACCCCTTAGCTCTTAATCGAACTAGGGCTTTATGCTATTGAGCATGTCTCTATACTACCTCACAACTTCTTTAGGATGCCCTTAGTCTTTATAACGAAAATCCTAAAATGGTCTGTGAAACAAGACTACGACAAGCCATTCTGCAGTGAAAGATTTTAAATCATCCAGCCTCTTCTAATAGACTTGAGACTTATTGAGGTAGAAACCATAAAAAATGAAGAAGGGAAATTTAATCCCTGAAATATTGATTTGCACATTAATATCATATAGGCAGAGGGCAATTTGGCTTCGTGGAAATGACACATTGTCGACCCTTGGTGAAGTCAGAGCCAATCTAACTGCTGAACATGTCTGAATCTCAAGAGTTATTAAGGGCTTCCCTTCTTGCCTTTATGACTTTTCTTCAGCCTACCAATGCAATCTTAAATGTATTATCTTTAAGAAATAATTGTAAAACCTCAGGGGTTTTCCAGTTAATGGAAGGGAGGCCAAACCACATCAGATTCTGAAATGCAACATTAAACCCTTGCAATCAACAAAACCACCTCAATTCTCATCCATCCAGTGGAGGATCTAATATTGTTATTAGAGATAATCAAATTTCATTGTGTAAATTTAGGCTCATGGTCAGAATGAAAGCAGTAAATTCTGCAATATTAAACAGTGATTTTTTCAGCATCCTTTATGCTTTCCTTTGCTGGTGCAGCATCTTTTAAAATAATCCAACTAGGTCAAAATTAATGAACAGATTTGGGCTCATTTCCTAAAAACTGTGAAAGATTACAATAGACCTGAACCATGTTTCCTTCATTTTTAACTTTCAGTGGCAACTTTCACTTCCTAGACCCACAGTCCACTCTCCCTGTCCTAACCCCACAGTTGGTGCTATTGCTTTGACTTACACAGCTGGTTTACCTGACCTTTCTTTGTTCCTTAGGTACATTTCACTTTTCAGATTTATGGTATTTCACCCATATTTCATTGGCTCTATCTTCGCTGCCATAAAAAAGAGAACACTTAAATATTGAGTTTACTTTTTTAAATCCAAAAGCAACCAACTATTGAATAAATACACAGTGATGCTCTCTCCTCAGTTTATGCCATAAATATTAAAACCATTTAAAAAAAATAACTCTATAAACCTATGATCCCCACACTGAAGCCAGGTGCAAGAGGTTAAAACAGCTGGCTAGCCATCTTTTATTTTTGTGTGCCTTCCTGCTGATTGAAACCGCAAACACTGAAAACTATCAAATATTCCCTTAAAGATTTTCTTTTTTTAAGAAGAGGAAGGAAAAAAGAAAAACCTTCATTTTCTATAATATGCTCCTTTGTGGAGAAAAAAAAAAAAACTCTAAAACACAGTCACAGAGGTAGTGAAATAATTCAAATATCTCCTTTCTGTTGTATTTAAACCATCATTTCCCACAACTTCTATATACAATTGTTTTTAATTCTTTAGTTAGAAAAGAGAAGAGAGAAAGAGAGAAAGAAAGAAAGTCTGAGCTTGCTCTGTCAGTTTTGCCAGTAAATATAAAGTAAAACAAATGTTGATGGCACCGAGAGTGTTACATACCCGGGCTGTGTTTTTGCATTGCTCTCAATGGAAGCGATCGATGCCCGTGTCACTGTCGCGTCCCAATCGCAGCCAAGTCTCAGCCTTAATCTAAGCAACACCCGAAAAGGCAGCGGCAGCCGCAGCCTCTCCCTGACTCTTCCATCCATCCACCCAACTAAAAATATAATACTACATATGAGCTTTAACCACTCCACGTTTATAGGGATCAAGCCACTGAAAATCCAGGAGAACACAATAAAAAAAAAAAAAAAAAAAAAAAAAAAAACCCTCCTTCTGTCTCGTGTCTCTCTCTCTCCTCTCTCTCTTCCTCTCTCCTCTCTCTCTCTGTCTCTCCTTTTGCCATCTACATGATCCTTGATTAAACATGGAACAGAGTTATTAAAAAGGGGGGGCGGGTAAGGACTCAAGGAGAGGAAATGCAACTGTCAGAAATCGGGACCGCCAGATTTCCTGGTGAACCTGCCTCTGTCTGAGTCAGTGTCAATCCACCATCTTCCGCCAGTGAACTTGTCTTTGGGTTTTTGTTTGGTTTGGGGGGGTTGTTGTTGTTGTGTATGTGCTTTTTTTTTTTTTTTTTTTGGAAGGGGGAGGGGAAAGGCAAGGTGGGGGCTGGAGGTAGGGGGGGAGCAGGGAGAATGTGTGTGTGTCTGTGAGTACGTGTTGAGTGTGTGTATGTATGTGTGTGTAGGGGTCGGGATGGGGGGGGGGGTCCGTGTTTGCGATCTGAACCTTTGGTACCTACAAGGAGGGTGTCTCACCGAACGGTAGCTAAGATCTCACCAGAACCGCGCGGAAGTGAGGAGTCGCGGCCAAAGGCGCCCGCTGGAGCCTCCTCTCTGGGCCGGACCCCAGCCCGAGCCGCGAAAGGAGCCCCCCGCCCGGATCACAGGTAACAAAAGAAATACAAACCAGTGCACCGTCTTCTGTGGGGGAAGGGGGCCAGGATGGGAAACCCTCAGTAACTTGGGCATCGGCAGAGAAACTTTATACAATTCCATGAGAAATTTTATTATTATTATTTTCTGATAGAAGAGATCCGAAAGAATAGGGGGAGGAGGGAGTGAACTAGAAGTAGAAGGAAGGCGAGACCCGACGCATTCCAGCCCCTCTTCCCTTAGCTGCTCCCGGCCGGAAGGCGCACTTGATGCGGAGAGAGGCGAAGAAGGTGAAGTTCGTTTTGCAGACATGGAACCTCTTTGGGGAGGGGGGGCAGGGAATAAATCCGTTCTCAGAGCCGGCCACAGCCTCCCCCCTACACACACACACACACACACACACACACACCCTTTGCCCTCTGCCAAAAGGAAAGGAAAGATTCTTGACCCCAAGCCGCTGGCATCTACCCTCTAGTCTAACGCACAACCGGCAGCGAAAGCGCCTGGCGAGAGCTGCAGCCGCCTCCCGGGTCCCTGGCCCCAAGGCCCGGCGTTCCCGCCTCCTAACGGACCTGCCTTCCGTTCGCCAGCACCCGAGTCCGCGCCGCCCGCGCCGCCGGGAGCAGCCCTCGGCTGTGCCCGCCGCCCGCTCCGGCCGGCGGGTGTCTACCTGCTGCCCAGCCCCTGCTCGCGCCCCGGCCTCTTGGAACACCCCCCCTCCCCCGCCCAAGGCGTACAGATCCCCCGTCCTCCGCCAGTCCCGCGCACTAAGCGCCCTTCGGGGAACTTGAGAGAGGAAAGGGTGGGGGAGGTAAGAGGAGGAAGGAAAAAGAGGCTGAATAACGGGGGTGGGGGGTGTAAAACAGGGAGACAGGGGCTTCAAGCCCCACCGACCAACGTCCAAACTTTCCGAGGATGAGTGCAGAGAAGGGGTCATCCCGACCGGGGTGTGGGGGCGCGGGGCGAGCGGGGACCCCTGGCAGTGCCCGCGCCGCTGCGGAGCTGACAGCTTCCCCGAGCCGCGAGAACGCCACAGGCTCGCGGTGGAGACAGAACCCGAAAAGACAGGGAAAAGGAGAGAAAACTGCTCGACGAAACGTGAATGATCCGCCACTTCAATCCAAAAGTTAAATCCTCCAAAACGCAGCCCCCCCAAAGAAAGTGGAAAATCAGGTCCCTCTGTGCCCCCTCCCTCTTTCAGCGGAGCAAATCCTTGAGCCAAAAAAAGGGGGAAAGAGATAGAAAAGGGGGGCAGAGCGGAAGAGATGGTCGGGATGAGGGGATGTGTGCGAGAGCGAGCGAGAGCGAGCGAGCTAGGGGCAGAGAGGGAGAGAGGCGGAGAGGGAGAGAGAGGGAGCGAAATATCAAAGATTGTGCAAGATCAGGCTGGAAAGATAATCGATACTCGACCTAAATTTAACACAAACTACTCAATAAAAGTTAAAGAAAAAACTTACTTTCCATTTCCCCTGCAGTTCCTACTCGATCTTCGCCTCTTTTTTGTTTTGCTTTTATTTTACTTACAGCTGATCACATCCAAGTAAAACGAGAGGGTTCATTAAAAAATAAAAAAATAAAAAAATAAAAAAATAATCCTCGAACTTTATTGGGTGAAAATAAAAACGCTGAAGCAGAAAGTGGGGGGCATGGAGCGGTCCTCGGGGGTCCGGGAGGAGTTAAAGCATGTGCCGACCGCGGTCTCGCTGTTTGGTTGTGAAGGGGTTGGGAAAAGGAGGAAAGGAAATGAAAATCCGATATGTCTTTATTCTGCTAATTATTATCGTTTTAGCCCTGTTTAAAAAAATGGCTGATTAAGTTGAGTGCGCATGTCTTTGTGTGTCTATTCCCGATATGCACTCTGGGAATGAGAGAGGAGAGTGAGGGAGAGGGAGAGGGAGAGGGGGGAGAGAGAGGTGTAATTAGTGAGGTGATCAACATTCCCCAGACTGCAAATGACGCGCAGCCCGGACTCGGAGCAGCCCGGGAGCCTCGCGGCTTCCAAGGCTCGGAGCGCTGCGGCGGGAGCCCGGGACGCTGCGACCGCGGAGAGGGCAGGAGATGGGGATCTCCGGGGCTCGCACCCCACGCGCCCCTGCGCGCGCGACTCCCAAACTTCATTAGACACACACACGCACACACAACCACACACACAACCACACACACACACACACACACACACGCACACACACTCTCTTTCTCTTCAGCAAAAAGGGAGAGAAAATAAAACATAAATACCGCCAAAGCAATGCCCTTTAACCAGTCGAATTTTTCTTTTTATTTTAATGAAGCAAAGTAATTATTATCGGACCAAAGATTTGTTTACTAGGGAGCTTTAAGGACAATATTAGAGGAATGAAGAGATTTTTTTTTTCCCTCTGCCTAATTTATTGTTGCATACAAGAACGCATTTTAATGGAGAAATGCGGAGACTGAGCAAATATGCAGATGTATGTAAATAAAGGGTGCCTGGCAGTGTGCAAACACCGCCTGGCCCAGCCTATTTCGAAGGAAGAATTGCACTCTGGATCTATAGACACCTATTTAAACACGGATCTTTTGCTTGCACAGGCAGGAGAGAGGACCCAGGGCATGGTTGATGCAAGTGGTTAGTTGAGTCAAAGTAAACTTTCAAATGAGAATAAGTGATGGGTGCAAGGGTGATAGTGGGGATATATGGTTCTAGCCTTTATGTAATATTTTTGAATATTTTATCAGAATTGCTTAAGTTCAATGTAATAGCTTTAAGAAGACTTAGAGGGGAAAAAGAAACCTTTCATCTTGCAAGTCTGTTGAATTATCTTTCTTGAAGCACGTTATGATGAATTTTAAAACCCCACTACAGATCTCATTAGAATGAAATATACTTGGTATTTTCTGGTGCAAAATTTAAGGTGGCTGATTCTCATTTGAAAATCTAATTATCTCTTCCCAATATTACAGATGTGAATATGAGTGACACTTTCATTAAAAGATAATTAACTAAAACTAGGAATAGACATACTTTTAAATACCCCCTACTGAATATCTGAATATAGAATATATATATATATATATATATATGTGTATGTATATGTGTGTGTGTGTGTGTATTCACACTATCTCTTGCTGCTCAGATAGCATCTTGATATACTGCTACACTATAGGTCACAAGTAGACACCATCTATGCAATATTTCAAAAATAGGAATTCTAGAGAGAAGGTGAAAGTACAAACCAAACAATCTAAAAACAAGAAATACTTGTAATGTCCAGCTTCGTGGACAGGTGAGGTGTCAGCTGCCTTGAAGCTGACAGGTCTTTGAAGTTCTGGATCACCAGGATCTGCTTCAAAACCTTGTCTTAGGCCTTAAGCACCAAATCTACCAAATACCAACAAAAAGGTTTATCGCAGGACAACAGACACTGCAAACAAGCATCTTTCTGGCCCTGAAACATTGTGTTATCAGGGAACATTTGGAAAATCCTAGAACTGATGCAAATGGCATGAAAAACCAAACAAAACACCTGGGAGGATCAAAGCATAGTCCTCAAAAGAGCAGACCTAGGCCCAAATCAGAAAAGCTGGTTGCCTACAGCAGCTGGCTAAGGTTACAATGAAAGTCCAAAGGCTTGGAGTAGAGAATAAAACCTAGATATGGTCTTTATTAAGGGGGGGGGGGGAGCAAATCACCACCTTAGGAATCTGAAGTCTATGTATGTACCAGTATAGTGTAAAACAGGGCTACTAGACGTTAACAGAAAGAAAATCATCTACCTCTCCAAAGACTCCATTCTATTTTAAACTTGTTTGGGAAGAAATCTGCTCAAAGTGTATGGCTTTCTAAGATTTTTAAGTTACTTTGTTTACAATCTTACCTATATACAGCCACTGTATCATTGCTGTGTCTCAGTTGAGTTTATCCATATGCTTTAAGAAACATACATGACCACCGTGGTAAAATTTTAATTCTCTGTAACTTGCAAGTGAAGAAGGTGTTTATGTAGCGTTGCTGTTTACAGAAAAACACCCCAGAGAGCAAAAATTCTAGCTTTAAAAAACTATTTGAGGTGTGTGTTGGGGAAGGGGGTGGGGACTTTTAAAAAAGACTGAGGGGAAATGAAGGCAGGGAGACTTTCAGGTTCAAATCAGAAAAGATCAAGCCCTTTGCGGGAGAGGGCTCCATGTACAAGCTCACTGATGGAAAAACCATTTCCTGCGATTTCAGACGGGTAAATGTGTATGATGAAGGAAACACCTGAGAACAATAAGTCTGTTTCAGGCTCAGGTGAAGAAAGGGGTCTATTTCTGGCATGGAAGAATAGGGAAATGATGATCATTTCGTTTTCAAGTTCTCCTTTATTTCTTTTGCCTTTTTCTCCCTGAAACATCATCAATAACATTAATGTCATTAATGTCAAAACACCAAACGTCAAGTCAGGAAAACCATTTTAAAAATTTGGTGGCTATTTCTTCTCTACACCCCCATCTCTCTCTTGTCTTGGAAAATACATCCCTGTCTTTTCTTGGAAAATCTCTCTCCTCTCTCTCTCTCTCTCTCTCTCCCTCTCTCTCTCCTGTGTGTGTTGGGGGGGGGGGGCGGTTATTGAATTCTAAGTAAGAAAACAAAAGGAAGGAGGATTTGCAAGAGGAGCGCCCACTTTTGCAATCCCTCTGCTAGCGAGCCTCCCCCCCACCCCCAGCCTGTGTGTGTTCTTTTTAATCATCTCTTTCTCATCCTCTTTCACCGCTTTCCTAAGAAGAGAAGCTGGGGTGAGGGTCGGGGGTTAATGGGCTGAGGGGATGGGGCAGAGAGGGACTAGCACGGAGTCAAGAGTTTCCTCCCAGGCTCGGCCTTGGAGCGCGCCGGCGCGAGGAGGGTAGCTGGGGAGAAGCGGCTGCGGGTCTGCGTGGGGTGGGCCCGGAGGCGCAGAGCGCGGCGCCGCGGGCAGGGGCGCGGCGAGGCGGGCGAGCCCGAGCCCAGCCCGCGGGCTGCTCCCGGGCGAGGGCGCGATCTGCCCGGCTCGCTCCGGCTGCGCCCCGGCCCTTGGCAGCTTCCTTCTCGGCCCCTCGCTCCAGGAAACCCAGCTGCTCCTCTCGGGTCTCAGAGGACCCCTTGCCGTCAACCTTTGACCCTGTCCCACCCCACTCCCCCCGCCCCCATTCTGCTGTCCCTAAACTCTGTGCGAACCCGCCGCCGCCCTCAAGGAAGGTTTGGCTACTTTTTATTTCAAAGTGAAAGGAGCAGAGGTTTCCCTGCCGCACGGAGAACTTTTCCTACACCCTCTTCTACACTTTCCAGGGCTACCCCAGCCGAGCCAAGCCCATTCCGGGGCACTCGGACCCTGAAGCCGAGCACCCAATTGGGGGAGAACCAAAAAGGAATGCCAGGTGGTTAGGTGTTGAGTGTTGGAAGCAAGGAGTAATTAATTCTGAGACAAAAGATAATTTCCACTTTCAGACTTTTCCTCGGTGTATTTTATTCCCCAAATCTGTGCCGCGGACACTCTGGACTTTACAGTCGCTTTAAGGAGCCCTCCGCTGTCTGTTCCCGGATTCCCCCGCCCTGCCCTCACCAATTCAGTAACAAATACCCCACCTCCCTCTCCCTCACGTCCCGCCAGCTCAAGACCAAGCCCAGCCCAAGGGGAAAAGGTTCCCAGTCTTTTGACCGCGCCTCCGGGGTCTATAGATGAGCTCAGTTTGAAACGAGGTATTACAAGATTTCAGCGTTAGGAACCCTTTATATCACCACAGACACTTTCAGATCCTCAGCCCCCCTCCTCCTCCCCTCTTTTTGTTGGGTCTTCTGCACCCGGGGGCTATTTAACAAAGGCAGTCTGTTAACTAACATTTTTAACTCAGCAACTCCTTTCCAAAACGCACTTAAACTTGATACCAATGTCTGTCGTTTTGTGAGTGGGGAGGTATGGATGTGTGTGTGTAAAGGGGGAGACGTGAAGTTGTCAGTGAATCGGAAAGTGCAGGGTTTATTCGGGATGGTGTCACAAATACATTATATTTACAGTGAAGTAATTCAAGAAATAGTGTGGAAGAGTGCCAAATTTCATTACCATGAAAAAAGTATCTTTTTCTTGAGAACTCACGAAGCGGGGAGGGGGGGATTGGAAGGTTAAAATATGACATAACACCCAGAATGGACACTCTCTTTGATGGTGAGCATGAGCTAGATGAAATGAAATTCAAAAAGGAAAGACATTTTAAGTGTGTATGTGTGTGCAGCATTTGTGGGCAGTTAAATCTGTGGTTCACTGATTCTTTCCCCTCCCCCAACCTGGTTCTTATCTCCTTTGTGGTCTTTTTTTTTTTTTTTTTTTGCCTTAAAGATGCCCCCATCTTGATCCCGGTCTCTATCTGTACTTCTGTATTTCTGTACGTTTCTCGCTTTCTAACTAAAGTCCCTCTTTGGTTTTTATTGGCAGTAAATCTGTTTTACCACCCCCCCCTTGGTGGTACTGACCTGGTTCAACGTGTGTTGTGGGGGGGGGGGCAGTCATTATTATGTAAAGTTAGGCACAGGTAAGGTTTGGAATGGGGAAAAGGGAGGAGTTATAGAGGGTCTGATCGAAGAAGAATTAAGGGAGTGGAGAAGGAATGGGGGAAGGGAGAGAGAGAAAAGTCAGACACCCTATGGCTTTTCTGGGGTCAGGGCTCAGACAGTGCTGTGACCTCCTTTCCCTCTAGGCAACCAGCCCAGTGTTTATAAACAAAATCAGATGGGACTCTCCCGAAACAATAGCACTTCACTAACTTTACTAGCACTTCTACAGCTCTTATGCAAATTAATAAGGACTCTTTATCACTTACCTCTACGCAACCCCAACCCCCTCAGCACATGTATTCACACTTAACATCACCCAAACCAAGGATCACAAGCACACCCTTCTCGAAACACATGGAGATATTTCCAGCAAACATATCCAACAAAAATTTTATGTTTCTTCTGGGGAAAATCTCTAAGAGACAATGATGCAGATGGGAAAAAATAGGTAAGTGGGAAAAGAAAGAAAACTGAGATTTCACTGAATTGTAGATTAATTTGTGATCTTTTAAAACATAAAACATCTATATCTAGTCAAGGCAACGCTCTATAGACAATATACTTAACACTGGTCACTGAATAGAATTATTTGAAAACAGGACACCATGTTCATCCTAATATCCACATTTCCAAGACAAAAGTGCAGATCTTTATAGTTGAAGAAAAGCCACCACCTCTGTATGTAACATCCCTAAATATTAGACACAAAAGCACCATTAAATCCTGCAGCAAACAAACAGCCCATATGATCTAAGTTACAAAATGTATAATTAAATCCATCTTCAATTACAGAAGGTAGCTAGCAGAAACTAAATCAAAGATTTTGAAACAAACGTTGTTTGCCAAGGTACAGAAATGATAGCTTTACATTATATTGTAACCAAAACTTCATTTCAGGAATAAATTACAAGACAGGGAAAAAAAAAAGGTGAAAGAAAAAAGAAGAATTAAATGATTTCAAACTTTTGCTTTAAAATGATTATCAGTGAAAGTCTAAGAGAAAAAGGTTAAAGAAAATACCTCAGAGCAAAAAGATCATCTCCTTTTCTTCTTTGTCTATCAGTCCCCTGTTAAAGCATATGGAAAATGTTTTCAAAATGCCCAGATTTGGCACATTGTCATTGCAAAGAGAAGAGCGCAGTGATGCTGTTAGAGAAAATGGGAAATAAATTCAGGATTGGGTGCTGCCTCCTTCAATGCGGATTTATCTAAGTTTAATTTAATATTCCGCAATCACTGAATGATCGCATATAATTCACCAAGATTTTAAAGGGCTTTATTTAAATACCTTGAGCAACAAGAAATGAAATTTAAACCATTGCAGCCATTGCTTATTTTTTTTTTATTTTCCTATTAGAAGAACTTTAACTGGCAATTTCTAATAATAAAAGGAAAAACGATAAAGGTTTGGATTTTTTAAAGGGAGAATGTTAAAGGAAAGCATTAGCTTTATTAAAATCATTCTGAACATAAAATCAAAAAGCACAAAATGGTTGTTTGTAAAACACTAAACCTTTAATCGATTTTATTGGCATTCCGATCGATTAGATAAACGGAAATCTATAGCAAACATCAAAGCATTTAAAACATTTTCTCTATCTCATTTATAAACAAAACTTTTCTTTTCAGCAGAAAAAAATGATTATCAAACGACTAACAGGAAATTCTTCAGATATCAAATTACGATAATAAAATTATTTCCACATGGAAAGGGATAATGACAATGATGATAGTAATTACAATAATGAATAATTCAACAACCCTTTGACATGTATGTTAGAACCTCCAGCACAAACCTCTCTAAAGGGACGGGTACTTTAAAAGAAATACTTTATTTTTTTAATTGAAGTATATTTGACAATACTTTATTTTTAGAGGAAATATTTTTTAAAGATAACTCTGGGGGAGTAGTTTAGGTGTGGCTGTCGGACTCGCGTTAATTTCCCTGCAATTTCAAAGGAGTCAATTTTCTCGCGGGTGTTTTCCTTCCAAATTGATATTTATTAGCAAAAATTAATATGCAAATGTCATTGAGCCCTTCCAGGTTTGCAAACTTGTATCCGGACCTGTCTTCTACTTATTCTAAAAGGTGATTCTCAAATCATAGAGGGGGGCGAAGACGAGACTCCCCCAACCTGAACGTGATCACACATTTGGTCTTTTAAGTGAAGGAAACCAATTTATTTGGAGATATGAAGACTGCTATCCAGAGAAATGCAGCAATCAGAGCTTATGGCATTTTAGCTGCAGCAAAAGGAAGTGTTGCTGTAACGGCTATTACGTTTATTTGTTAAAGAAAATCAATGAAAGTGGCTGTAAAGTAGTTAGTGAGGCGTGTGTTTGGGACTCGCGGTGAATCGCGACTCGGGCAGGCTGGAAGAGCAGCTCCTCTTCTTGCCAGAAAAGTCCCCGCGTCGCCCCGAGCCGGGGAGCGGGCTGCGCGGCACCTGGCTTCCCACTCGCCGGTGCTGCCCCGCGGTGCTCTCTCTGGTCGACCGCCTAAGTCGCTCCAATTCTCTGCCCTTTTTGCCCTCTGTCCTAGCAGTCGCTTCTTCCAGTAGACTGTGGTGGCCTTCCCACGCCCTCCCTCAGCAGCACACACCTTTTTCCTCCTTTTCTCTTACTGACTCGGGTTGCTTCCTCCTTTACGCTACAGGTCTCAACTTCTGTACTTCCTTTCCTCCTATTGGAATCTCCTCCTTCTGAATCTCGAAGTCTCTTCGGTGAATCGCGGAATCTTTCTTTCCTACCCCGCCCCTCCCCCATTTCTCCCTCCTGCCAATTATTTAGCACCCGGGTCTTCTTACCCTCGCACTCCTATCCTCTCCTCCAGACATTCCAGAGAGTTCTCATCACACCAGAATGCACTTTTTCTCCTCCTCCTCCTCCCCTTGGATTGGGAAGTGTGTGTGGTGTGTGTGTGTGTGTGTGTGTGTGTGTGTGTGTGTGTGTGTAAGGGGGCGCGCGGATTTTGAGTTGAACTCCCGGGGGTTTTATTCTATTCTTTTAACAGCTTTACTTTCTCTTTTCTTCTTTGCGTAACCTTTACCTACCTACTAATTTATAACAGAAGCGGTTTCTTTCCCTTTCATTTCCTAGTTTACGGTTTCCGTCTGGGGCTGTGCATTGCACGGGAACCCTCTGGCTCCCCCCTCCCCGGGCCGCCCCCGCCGGCCGCCGGCCCAGGCAACTATTTTCCTGTACTTGGTTTTGGTCTCATGGCACTTTCTTTCCTTGGAGTAAGTTAGTTTCCATGATTTGAAGTTCTCCGCAGAGCGCCTCTTTGTCAGGCTACCTCGCTGCCCAAATAAAGGGTGGGGTGTGGGGGAAGGTGTATCACCCACTTAAATCCCTTTTAACAAGCGTTTACTCCCAGTCCCACCACCCGCCCAGGTAATGTCTTGTGTGAATAACAACGAATTCTGAAAGATTTTCCATCTCTGCGCGTGCGGATTGCTTATGAGTTATTCCTGAGAGGGTCTCAGACCCCTCCCTTGTATCTTCTGGCTTCCAGTGGTCACCGTTTCAACCTCCTCCCACCCCTCTTCTTCTTGCCCCCCTCACTGGCCGCCCCGGCTGCGGGTGGGGAACGCAGTCTAAAGACCTCGTCCTCTCGCTTCTTGTTTCTAGCAGCTGCAGCTGCCGCTGAAATTCGCTGTGGCCGCTGCCTCTTCCCGCTTTAATCCCAGACCTCCAGTCATTGGGCAGCTCCTCAGAGGCAAGAAGTCAACACCATGGCAACCCGACAAGCCTATCAAATCACGGGCTGGCGTGACAGCAGCAACACTGCAGGCAGAAGTGGGCTGGGCGGAAGAGCAAAGTGGCCACTGCGCTCAGGTACACAGTCTGGGAGTGGACAGCAACTGTCAGCCTCCACGTTCCGGCTACACAGATGTGCACCACCCAGTTCACAAACCTACCCATGTCCCCTAGTAGGTTTGGAGGAGGGGGGTGCGGAAGAGGAGAGGGGGAGGAGGAGGAGGAAAGATATATAGAGAAGTGGAAGAGTTTCGGAAGAGAGTTTCAAGCTAAAAGCAATCGGAGCCCTAGATACCGTAAACTAAAGATAACTTGTGCCCCATTAGTAGATGAAACCAAGTCACTATAACCCTCAGAACCAGATTTAAAGAGTTTGCACAAAGGTGTGGGATTTTTCTTCATTGGTTCTGTCAATTGCTTGAGCAACATTAATGCAACATTGTGTTCTGGAGTTTCAAAAGTATAAAAGGAGATGTTACATTTTTAACTTTTACTGTCTGCCAGTGTCCAGTCTGCAAAAAATACAGCTGGATATCAATTTCAGCTAAGCTAATTGACTGCCTTGGAAATGACCTAAACTTTACCTGAAACTGTCTTAGCCTTGGTCTTTCCTAAAATGTGTGCTATGTGTCATGTGTGTTCTAGATCTTCTCTAAAGAGAAGAAAACGAGGAGACTAGGAAATCCATGCATTCCTCTTGGGCCTACTTGGTCTTTGTATTTCCTAATTTTCCTTGAGCCCCCAAGTGCAAATAGAAGACAGGACTTTCATTAATAATTGAGAGCACTTTGTTAATTTACATGGTACAGTTTGAAGCTGAATTTTTCTTTTTCTTTTTTTTATTTTAAAAGCAAATAATGTTTTTAGAAATGTGCAACATATTTCTTATTAACTTATGCAAACATTTGAACAACAATATAGGATGCTATCACTGACCATATATTGACCTCTATCACTTATCTCAAAGTTGATTTCTGAATTTGAAAGCACAAGTTTGTTGAAGTTATATAGGGTAGAAAGAGAAATCCATTTAATAATGAAGTTAATGAGTCATATTGAGGGAATCTTGTATGAATTCTAAAATGTACCTTTGAAAGTCCACTCCACATAAACACAATTCACTGAATAAACAATTGTCATATTGATCTAACATTTTTTTATGAAGAGGCTCTCAGGGTGTAAGTATTTAAGTTATACTTGGCATGCATAAAATACTAGAGACCTGGAAAGGGTTCTCAAAACAGCAATTGCAGTATTAAGCAGAATAGGGTAGGGAGCCAATTTTTTTGGCTCTAAAGAGAAATTCAGGGAAATCTTGAACTTCATTTCCTTACTTTCTCTGTATTTCACTGTTGATGGATCCTAATATTAAAACAGTACATTTTCAAAATATAATTTATTATATACCAAAAACAAGTATAATAACTGACACTGGAGAAACAGGTCATGATATACTAGAGAAAACTTTTGGATATAATGTGATTTTCCTTGCAGTGAAACTCTAATAACATTCTGGTAGCATTTTCTCTTTCTGTGCTACTCTGCAGAGTTGTTTGATGAAGAACGGTTAAGGACAGAGAGCTGAAAGTTTCTTGTAGTTTTTAAATGGTTACGTCAGTGCCAAGTTATCGATATCCTTGAATGTTTTTGGCTAATTCACATTACATCTGACATGTACTGAGTATTTACAGTGGGAAATGTAAGAAGAAACACAGTACTACAATTTCAAATTAAAATGCATATATTTTATATATTATCTTTCAGAACCAAGCTTGTAAATATAAAATGCTTTTAAAGAGAAGTTAAATGAAGTATACAAAATCTTTCAGTATATTTTGACTTTGATAAGTATAAATGAACACAGGAGATATGACAATATTTCAAAGTTTATTATATCATTTAATAAATAGTGTACCCGGAGCCATTGAAAAATTTTAAATACCTTAGGATCTCTCATATTATTTGTGATGGATGTGTAATTATACTCATCAAAGACATGAACAGATACCATCATTCAAATGTTCATCTACATGTAATATTTCTAATTTTAAAGAGTTAAAACGAGATGAAGTTAGTACAGTATATCTAAATGAAAACAAATATCTAAATGTTCTATTAGATCATTTAATCTTAGAAATTGTTATTTCTAAAGCTTGCTATGTATGGATTATTGAAAATTAAAACAATTTTTGCAAATACTATACAGACTTTTTAAATCACAAAGCAATTTTAATGTCTGCCCTTAAAAATACGCTCAGATTATACAATATATGATCACCTGCTTAAATACAGACTTATGTACGTGCCACACACATGTTGCTAGTTAGCTCTACATTCAAATCTACATTCAAATGTAAATTCAAATTTACATTTCAAGCTATTTTCTATACTTCCAGTGTTTTCAGTAAGGATGTTCTTGGAAGGAGAAAATTTCTCTTTTTTTAGCCAATAAAAATAAGACAGTGGAATTAAATGTAATTTTAATGCTAAATTAAAAAACAATCAGTAAAAGGATGCCTTGCTCATTTTCAGCAGAATGGAAACCATCTCCATAGAGTTCATTCTTGACCTTACCTGAATAAGTACTTTAACTTAAAGTATGAGATGCACCTAGAGGGGTAATACATTGAGCTTAATAGGAAGACAGTTAATAACCTTTTTTCATCCTCGTGCACTATCAATCATGGCTGTCACCAGTCTGCTGAATCAAAGCAAAAGTGTTCTTCACAGATGACTGATTAGAAACGCAAAATCACAAGATCCATCTTCATGGTCACTTTTATTATAGTCATTTTTAAACTGACAGCAACCTGCTCAGTTTCAGCACACTGGGCATCACAAATAGTGTCACTCAGGGCAGCTAAGCATGAGAAGAGGTTGGTTGGATTCTACTTAAAAATAATTAGGCCCTCAACCCTTTGTGGAACCAAGAAAAGGGTATTCCTCTTTCCAGGCCCCCATTCCCTCCTCCCATAACTTGCTCTGATTTCATTGTATCATGAGCTTACCATCTTGAAGAGAGGCAATGCAAGGCAAAGTTTTTATCCTGGTTAATTATCTAGGAATTAGGGGGTGGATCTGTCCACTTGAGAATTACAGATAACTTTTTGTCTCCTGCTTTTTGTCAACATCATGACAAACAACAACATCGGTACCCTTAGAGTTGTTAAATAGGGTTCTTTTTATATAGAAATAGGTTTTTAGACTAAGGACTTCAGGAATGTAGGTATTAGTGAGGTATTCTTGCTATAAGGGGCTCTTCTCCGTAGAAGACATTTAATAGCACCACCTGAATGCTATAGCACTGGAATTTCTGAGGTTGTAACTCTCCAAATGCATAATCTTAAAGGTGGTCAAGACATTAACAATTAAGTAGTGATATAAATTCTCGATATGCAACCCCATGTTTTCTCCTTTTCAGCCTTAGAGTATTAAAAAATGACAAATTTGAAGAACTAACAAGTAGATGTACATAAAAATCATTCTGCTAGAGGGTTTGAAACAGTTCGGTCTGAGTCAAAGGGTGAGGAACTTTTTCTTAAAGTCTTGAGTTTTATGCTACAAAGATGACTGAGCCCTTCAGATTTATTTCATGATATTTTCATGCATGGCTTTAGAATATTTTAAGATACTATAGGGTACTAATGATGCAAATATTTACATGAGGAAACATTTTAATAGACATTTAAATATGTTACGATTCATGTGCACATTTTATAGGGTTCTTATTTCATATTCAGAAAGGAAAATCCAGTTGGATTTAAATTTTAATTTGATAAGTTTAACTTAAGTGTCCTATTTTAAGTTTCTATAGAGTCATCATTTTCTTTCATCCCAAATGTTCATTTTCTTGTTAACAGCAGAACACACAGAGAGAGAGAGCGAGCGAGAGGAAAAAGAGAGAGAAAAATCTGTCAATGGTATGTCTTTATATAACACAATACATTTATATTCATTTTCAAACATGTTTAATATTTTATCTTTAAAACCTCTTTGTGAAGCCATTGATTCTTTTCCTCCGGCTCTCCCTTCACACATGCAAACACACACACACCCAAACATGCACACACACACACACCTGTGTAGCTTTATTCTGGATTATAAGAATGCTTTTCTTTTCTGCACAAAATGCATAGATAGACAAGATACATATAATGACATATCTGCACTTATACAGATTATATAATTGCATATATATAATGGAATAGCTGTATTTTCCATGGATATAATAGATGCATAAATGTACTCTCTATGTATCTGAAGGCTAATATTAATTTCCTTAAATATTGTACTTTGTTTCTACAGATATATGTATTTAAAATAAAGAAGTTGTGAGATATCCCAATTAACTATCCAGTTTGATTTTATCTTTTTTAGCTAAGTTAAATTGTCTTAGAATTTTGGATAGATGTATGTGTTAGTTGATGTTTTAAAATATTACCACATAATAAAAATTGATGATGACAGTACTAATTGATACCTTGTTCAATATGGGAAATTAGGATTAAATTAAACGTTTACATCCTTTAGAAGCTGTGTAATTACATAGATTACAATGTTAATCACCTTAACGGGTTCATATTCAGTTTACTTTAAGGATAAAAATATAATTTCTCCTAACAAAATATGTGTGCGGGAGCACGCATGTGTATAGGTGCTTAATTTGGATAAGTTTATACTTTTAAAAAAGAGAATGTCCCATCCAATTCAATATCTTGCTTTTAAAACTAGTTTTTAGTGTAAAAAATTCTTTTTGTCTAGGTTCTGCTAGCCAGAATATTTATGGAAGAGAGATTTATTTGAAATATCTGGATTTGGTGTGGCACTTTTTTGCTACAAAATAATTCAGTTAAATGATATACATGATATTGGGCATCATCTTGGTAATCTATATAAGCAGTTACACTGGATCCAATATGAATTTTTAATATGATCACAAATATGAGCATTTATAAGGCTTATAAAAATTATAGATCTAGTCAAAATAATTTTTTTCCTTTGTATTTTAGAAACGTAAATAATTTTTTCCTTTGTATTTTAGGAACTTAACCAAAACTACTTTTAAAAAAATTAGTTTGTTTTGAAAGTTACTATGAAACATCTTTGTTTGACAATTTTGTGTTTTGACATCATTTGAAAACAAAACTCAGATTTTAAGCTTCATGGATAATCTACAAAGTTTTTTGGGAAAAAAAATCAGCATCTTAATTTATGTGAAATGTTGATCTATTTTGTTGCTGTTAGTTTTAAAAACCTGTATTGTTTTATGTGCATTTGCTTTCTTGAGAGTGTTCTTATGTTTAAGTGACTATGTAAACCATATAATTTTATTGAATATAAGACTATCACATGGTAAACGGACTAGTGTAAAGATTTTATAATTTAGTTGTTAGAGATACACTTAATACATAAGAACATATTCATCAAAGAATATTTTGAACAAAAAAAGATTAATAATGTTTATCTATTTTAGTTTGGAGCTGGAATTTATATTTGTACATTGCATATAACATATGATATATGCATACATACATACAATTACATCTAAATACTATCATGTCTAGATTACTGACTTCTTTAAATGGTAAAATGCTGTCACACACAAATATTGCACTTGTCTTTGCAATGCCTGCATTTATGCAACCTGAATAAGCAATTATGACATTTCTCTTTTTCCTGGAGTATGATTTTCCCTTGGTACTGGAATTGTTCTTTGTTGAATCTTTGTGATTAAAAAAAAAAAAAGCTGTTATATGAGTGTCAGTTCGCAATAAATGTGTGAGAAGATGAACGGTCAGGATAAACTGGCCATCTCTTAGCATGTCTTTTCTACCTGGGCTTCAGAGCTCTAGCTCCCAACTACTGATATTTAAAGAGAAAAGAAATGAAAGCAAAGGTCATACAAAAATCACCTTTAACATTTTATAGTAGAAAAAAGAGAAAATATTGAAATATTTTTAATAATTTGTTAGGTAATTCTATTTTAATTGCTTTCCTATATTAATGTTCAAGATGCTGTTATTTGTTATCATTTAAAATTGTTATTTTGTTCAACTCATACTTTTTACTCACAAAAAAGATATAGTTCTTAAAAATCACCAAAACTGAAATTATTGTTTTCTCTACATTCATATTCCCCAAAGCTTTCTGCCACTCAGCCACTAAAGCTGGAAGCTGCATTTTAAACAAATAGACTATTTTGATCACTATGCTTTCTTCTTACTTTGAATTTCAGTTTGCAAAGAAATATGCAAATTGATTTAATGACAACTTTTCAAAATGCACTCCAAGATGTTAGTGATGTTTTCAAGTAAAAAATTTAGGGAAGTATGATTTAAAGATCCCTTTTTTTGATAGCTAAAGCTTTTATATATAAACCTTCACTTATGTATTACCCAACCACTGAAGAATTTTAATGTATTGCAGTTCATTTTGCAATATTTGCACAAACATTCAGAGTAGTATTATGTTGCTTAGTTATTTCATTATATTATATTTCACATTTAGATTTTCATTTGAATTTTCCTGTTTTCAACATTTGGATATCATCTCATTAACTATCATAAGCCAGTAGTTTAAGGAGGAGTAATTCTGAAATGTAAACACCCCTTCTAGAATTTTACAGCATTTCTATGGAAGAGAAAGAGGGGACTAGCATTACTTTCCCCCAAACATTTCCCTGTTATGATTATAAGAAAAGATCAGATGCTGTGGCAATTTTTTTCATATGTGATCTTTCTTCAGAATTATTTTCAAAGTCAACTGTCCTTAGACCTTATTTTCATCTCCAAAAAGCATTAAGCTTGCTTCTTTGTAAAATATTTCTTCATAACATATCTTAGTTTAATTCACTTTTAGCAAAAGAAACACCCAAACTCAATCTGGAGACCTCCTTCCAACATAATTTAGCTGGACCTTTTCTTAGTAAAGGTTTTCTGGTTTTCATTTTCACTTCATATTCTCAAATAAAAGATCCTTTGTTGTCTACCATTTGATTGGACTTAATGAAAAACACTCCATTTTAACTTAACAGTATTTCCTTTTGAATTTATTATATTTAAGAACACTGTCAAAAATCAAACATTTAATCTCAGGTTTTTATATTTCAAAATATATTACTATCACATGGCTCAGTGAGGTGATGTAAAAAGTACACTGAAAAGATTTCAAAAAGGAAAGCAAAAGCGGGAAAAAAAAAAAACCCGGCTTCATTTTAATATGAAACTAAATACTATAGCTAATGTGCAGATTGGGTACAGCAGCTAACTGTAAAGACTAACATGTGACAGGGTGCCAACAGCAGAATTGTGCAGTATTGACTAAATGAGCTTCACTGATTTGTATTGAGGCTAATATCTTCTTTAAACAATTCCGTGTAAATTGTGCGTATAAAGTCATTGGAAGCTATTTCTCAGGACAGCCTCGCTGGCTAGCTACCTGCTGGAGTGAGGAAGATAATCAATAGGAAGAAATAGAGCTGAGCATGAGCCTGGGAAGCTTCCGAGCAGTTAATGCTGATAAAAGTAGATGATGTCAATATTTGGGAATAGCACAACTCTAGGATAATAGACAAAAGAGAAGTGCATATGTTGTAGAGTGTTCAAACAGGGGCAAAATTAAAGCCGAAGTGCCAGATGATGCCCTGGGCTGCAAAAGACATTATTTATTACAGGTATTGTTAAATTTTTACTGAAATCCAAACAGAGCAAGATGTTACATGAAAAAGGTATCTAACTTTTATCAGAAGCTTAAATCCCCATTTCCATTTCAATGGTCAATAAGTTCCTGCCAATGATTGGTATAGGATAACCTGTCCTTCAAAGGTTTGGCAGATCTATGTTTTTATGTATGTAATACCACATGTCTCATTAAGAAATTGCTTTTAATTCTCGAAGTTGCTTCCAAGATATATAAAAAATAAATAACATATGCAAGATAAAATGAGAACAGGCTGTCAAAGGGTGACACCAAAGATAGAAGCAAACCTAATTGTCTTTGCGTATCCTTGTGTGATTATAGCAGCCACCTTATCTTCTAAGGGGAGTAGGCTTATTGGAAGTGAGGTAATGATATATTTTTACTAATTTAATACTGGAAATCAGTTTTCCTCTTGCTGTCAGGCGATGAAATTTTGTTCTTCTGTGCTGATCTTTCTGTTGATGTATTATGACATAGTCTGTCAACATGAACAGATATGTGAAGGGGGATTGGGTGACTGAGACGTACAACCTGCACAGAACTCTTCTTGAATTTTAAGCATGTTATCGTGTTTGGGTACAACAAGTAAGGCTGCACTTGCTTTAAAATGCTGTGTTTTTATATAATTTAAGTCCAAGTAAAAAACAGGTGGACTCGGACAAGACTCTAAACCGGAAATGAGTGAGCTGAATCCAAACCATGTATTTCAGAACACCTTTCAAAGAGCTCTTCCATGTCCTAAGTCGATTCCTTAAAAAAACAAAACAAAACAAAGCGACACAAAACAAAACCAAAAAACCACCATTTGCAAAATATAGACGTTTTTTGACGAAGAGGAGAAATCAAGTCATGCATGTGTGATTATCAAACGTAGCCATTTTCTCCCAAATTAAACAATTCCACAACTGTTACATGCTTTTATTGTCACAGATGTTTTTATTGTTTGGTGTCAGATATCTGGATTATATCAAGCACATGATTCTGAGGTTAGGTAGAACAGCCACGCCTGAGAGTTTGTACTTAAAACCAGGCTCACAAATGCTATTAGGAAAGCAAGCATGTTGATCAAGCACCTAACATTTTAAACACTGTTTATACCCATAAAAATAGAGAAATAAATAGATTTTACTCCTGTTTTTCATTTTATGCTTTTATTTGGGGGAATAACTGGTTATTTGGAATGTTTCATCTTCTCGAAATCACACATTGCAGTGACTAACCCAAGATGCAGGATTACAATCAAAATCATCTCAAACTCCAATATATAATCTTTATAAGCTTTCTTACAAATAAAAATATTTGCTCAAAAAAATGCTGGTAGTTGTCATCCCATCCTTTTATCTTAAATACAGAGAAATAAAAGACCTTTAGTCATTATTGAATTCTAAAGAAGGCTTCATTTCATATAAAGTATGAATTTTGATTTAGAGACACAGAAAAAAAAACCCTTTAAGATCTATACTTCAACTAATTTGTTAATCTTGTGCCACTTTCAGCATTTGTCACACATATAGACCAGGAAATTGGCTCCATCTCATTCTAGCTCTGTATTGAATTAAAAACCTCTACTGCAAAGAAGAGCATGATGTGGGGAAAGAATAAATTTAGTTCTTTCTTTAGCAATGCACATATATTTCCATACATTTCACATCCTAAGGGAGCCTATGAATGCATTCAATAAATACAAAACTATAAACTATAATTCCAGAAAAGGCAAAGGTTTACATTTTTCCTGCTTTTAATATACCATTTAAGTTTGAAGACTGAAAATTAAATACTTTTATACATTTTATTTTACTTTTTTTAGTAGACACTTTCACTGTTAGAAATAAATCTATAATAACGAATCTTATTTGCTTCTTCCACTTGGATAATATTAACATGTTTAGATCAAAGCAAATTAAATATCAGTAGCAGCAAATTGAGAAAAAAAATGTTTTCTGCTCTTTAAATCTATGTTTGCATTCAATTCACCAAAGTCCACCTTAGGTAATCTAGTAGATATTATATGCAAACTATATATATGTGTACATTAAAAAGTGTCCATTCCTCTTTCATATTACAGACTAACAGAAAAGGTATTTTTCAACCAAGTACGATAATAATGGGATGTTTTTCAGCATGATGGATGCATGTCTATGAAGATTTTGTGAAAATGAAATATGCCCACAGGTGAAGGGGATTACTAACTCTTGACATAGACTTGCTGTATGTATAGTTCACTGGGCTTTCAAGTCTTTGAATCTGTGACTGTGTTCTGAGGAGACAGTACCATGTGGTAGATTTATGATGGCCTCGTGGAAACAGAGCTAGCAAAGATTATGGCATACTTGTTTAGAAAAACGGTGAGCTGAAGGTTCCTGATTTACACTGACATATATCTAGATGAAGCCATAGTTTGCAAATTGCCTTGAGGAGTAATCTTTTATTAAGTGTTTGATAGATATCAAAATGTACATATCTCTTTTAAAACATACCAAGAATTTTGATCTTATTTTTGCAAGGATTCTTCTATATCTATAGGTTAAAATAATTTTTAGAGGTTAAACTATTTTTACTTCTACATTTCTATTTTCTAAAGAACTTAAAAATTAATAACCAGTAAGAGAAATCGTATCGTGTTAAGAAATACATTTTATAATGTTGAAAAATTAAAAGGTCCTATAGTGTGAAAACATGTAAAATTTTACAGTAAATCAGCATAGCTGTTAAGAGGCTCAAAGTCTTCACAGCTTTTGTTTTGGGTTTTGTTTTTATATTTATGTTCTTATTCAAGGATGAAGAAATAACCTTCAAAGAAGGTGCCTTAATTGGTCAACTTACAACCTGCCACTCCCTGACTTCTTTCCGTTTTAAGTGTTTAATAAACGTAATCTTCATTTGAAGGATGTGGCTGTTTCTCCCTTATTTTATTAGGCTAGTGAAGCTACTCCTTCACTGAATTCAGAACTGAAATTGTGAGCTGATATGCTCACAGACTTTTTTCCTATGGAAAGTCTTATCTGTATATGATCGGAAATGGCCGAACACATGACACAAACTTGTAATCATTGTGTTCTGCATTTTTAATTTCTGTGATGCTATTCTTTGCTGTGCCCTTTTAATTTGTGTAAGAGTGTCACCATTCCTATGTAGGAGAACCGCATTTTTTCCACTATACCAATCTGTATGCTCCTAGTTAATCTGAGAAATAAGTGTTTGGGAAAAGAGGCGTGGTTTACAATTAAATAACAGCTTTGAAATTGCTGAAGTCACAGCTCCTTCCAAATATTCATCCTGTTGGCTCCATTATGCTTGTATTTTACAGCTTAGGATTTTGGATATTTAGTGCTGGTATTGTGTAAAGTGGGTGTTCCTAGAAGTCACACTTATGAATTATTGTGTTCCCCAACTGCTTCAGGGCATAAAATTTCTCTAAGAGACAGCAGCTGACAGATTGGAAGAAACTGGCTCAAAGTGTCAGATAACTTTTAACTTCTAATGTTGAGTTTTGAAAGTATCCTTTGGGTCTCTGTTCTTAGGGATTTAGTAAGAACAAATAGAATGCATAGGAAGCACATATTTCCACTATTGGCCTAGTCTTTTTTTTTTTTTATCATAGTTCAGAATACTTCAAAAAAACTTGTGGCAAAAAAATAACATAACATGACATCTACCCTCTTAACAAATTTTAAATGTATAGTGCCCTACTCTTAACTATAGGCACAGCATTTTACAGCAGATCTCTTGAACTTTTTCATTTTACGTAACTGAAATTTTATACCCATTGAACAAGTCTCCATTTCCTTCTCCCCACTGACCCTCACCTCAATCTTACTCTCTGTTTCTGTGAATTTGACCATTGAGATGTCCCATGTAAGTGGAATCGTGCGATATTTGTCCTTCTGTGACTGCCTTATTTCACTTGGCATATATTTTCAAAGTGTATCGGGATACTTACCTCTGTCTACTGTTATCCTCCCCCTCCCCAGAGGGTCCCAGAGAAGGGACTCAGTTGGAATGTTCCACATGAAATAAAACAGTTCATTTACTAAGAGATTGCAAGAGAGAGAAGGGAAGGATTAGAAGAGGAAACCTGATTAATTCTCACAGGACACAGGTACAGAGAGGTTGGTAGCCACCATTCTTGTCATTGTTGACTATTGCTCACCATGTGGCAGGCATAATGATGAGGGCTTTATGTACATTGTCATATCCACCTGCTCAGCTTCCCACTGAGATAGGTGCTGTTATGAGCCCCACTTTACAGATTAAGGAAATCAAAGCACAGAGGGATGAAGTAACTTGCCTAAGTCTACTGAGCAGATCAGAGCTAGAGACAGGACCCAGCCTTTGTTTTGAGCAATTATGCTGCTTTCCTAATAGTTGCTGGGTAAACAATTTTTTTTTTTTTTTAATACAAAGGAGTAAAATAAAGTCTCTATCAGTGAAGGAGAAACAGCTCTTCATTCTCCTAAGAAATAAGAAGAAAGTGCTCTTGGCCAAAGTTAGCTGATAGTCTTGCTATTTGGTTCTGAAGAAGGATAAATGTGTGGGAGTTAGATGCACAGTCCAGGGTATAGATGTCAGAGTGTTGGACGTGACAGGTTTAATCATCAAGGTTCTTTTTGGTGAGATGGTGTCTAGACCCCTACCACTCTGAGTGGCATAAATTCACTCTCAGGTTTGTAAAAGATGTGCAAAAATACAAGTATTCTTTATGAAAGTATCTGTTTCGGATGATATGTGTCTGTAACATTAATGGGACTTATTTGTGCTGTGCTCCTTTCTAAGAATGTTCTTTAGCTGTGGTTGTTGCATTTACATATCATTGTATGAGATCAAGTATAAGCCTATGGTACTGTGGGAGATTTTACTGTTTTTACTTCCCGGATCAGATTAAGTGCTTAATTTCTTATGCTCTCGCTAATGATTGCTTTTATTACTTTTGCTGCATTCACTACTCAAAAATAAAGTCACTAAAATTTGCTTGTTTTATTTACTCATAAAGATTGCAGATTGTTTGAAAATTGGGCATACCCATCAAGCCAAATCCCATCACAGGTATACACTCTATTGTGGTAACAAAAATATTTTGCTTTAGTAAAAAACTATGGAATTTATTTATGGATAGAGAATGCCTCCAAGATAGTAGGGGCTCAGTAGATGTTAATTGGATAAATACGTATTCGCTCTGATTAAAATCTTATTGAAAGAGGCCATAGGCCTTTGATCCCAACGTCGGTCATTCAGAGGTTAAAAATTACTTTGTTTTGGGGTGCCTCGGTGGCTCAGAGGGTTAAGCCTCTGTCTTCAGTTTGGGTCGTGATCTCAGGGTCCTGGGATCGAGTCCCACATCTGGGCTCTCTCCTGGGCAGGGAGCCTGCTTCCCAACCCCCCCTCCTGCCTCTCTGCCCACTTGTGATCTCTGTCAAATAAATAAATAAATAAAATCTTTAAAAAAATAAAAATTACTTTGTTTTGTTTTGTTTCCTTAGGGTGCTGTGAAAACCAGAATTGGGCCAATGCAGTTTGCTTTCAACCATCATGGTGGAAACAGAGAACATCAGAGAGGTACACAATTATCACTAAGCAAACAATAGAGCAAAAGTATATAAAAGTGGAAGCCTTAGAATCACGGAAAAAAACGTTTGAATTCTAGCTCCAGTTGATAATAGTGTTGTAATGCTAGACCAGTTATTAACCTCTTCAGAACAGTTTTCCTTTTGTATAAAATGTAGATTAAAATAACAGAGAGAGACACCTCTATCAATGGTTTTTAAATATTCTGTGAAATAGCACAGGACCTGGCACTGTGTAAATCCTCAGCAACCATCATTACCAAGATTAATACATGGTATATTTTAATGTCCTTATGTATATATTGGTTTGCAATTTGAAAAGTTCCAATTTTGACATGTTACATTAATGGATGATATTTCAAATCAGTAACTTTTATTTTGAGGATTCTCTCAAGAATCAAAGGAGACTCAAATCTGAGAGAAAAATTTGAGAAACAGATATAATTCAGAATGTTTTGATTGTACAATCTTGTTGAGTTCATAAGCATTAAACTTTAATAATTTGGTTTTATATGTGGTAGAAATAGTCTATAAACAAAATATAAAACTAAGTAGAATTTGCGTTTCATAGTTGGCACAGGATTCACATTTTTGAACTGAGCTGCAGCTGCTATGGTGAATGAGATACGGTCTCTATATTTAAGAAACTTATAGTCCAATGGGATATTTATTGACCAAAATTATGAAGTAAGAGCAGTAGGGGAAATAGTAATTACATGAAACTAGTTTGAGAGTGTAAAGTCAGGCATTTAATTTATGTCATGGACTACTGAGAAGGCCATGCTTTTTTCAGACCTTTGAAGGCTCTGCATCTGTCACTATTGTGTGTACATGCATGTGTGTGTGTACATGTGCGGGTTCATGAATGAGAAAACAAAGCAAAAAAGTCCTCCTTTATTCCAGCTCTCATTGCCTTGTTTGTAGGAAGAAACATAGTGTGTTTTCCTCTCTCACCCTTAAGTGAAGAGATTGTTTCCCTGAAGGAATAATTAATTACGTGTGTACATAAGCTGACGTCTAAGACTTCTACCAAGCAGTCATGGAAACAGTGAAATCGTTCATAAATAGCAAAATCTCTTCCACAGGAGAGGTCAATATTTATGATAAGTTTTCCACTTTTTTTTTTCTTTTCCAATTTTCTGCTTTCTTTCCAAAGTCTGTTGGGCAGTGCATATATAATTTTAGAAGGAAAAAAAAAAAAAGCAGAAATCTTTCCCTTTAACATTGACAGAGATAACAAATATCCCGTCTCTTCATTGTCCTTTGACTTCGGTGACTTGTGCCCTCGTGTGTGACCACTAGGCTCCCCTGCTGTTGACAGCTACAAGCCAAGGATAGACGCTTTGCTGGACTGCAGGCACAGTTCAGAGAAGCTGGAATGTTTAGGATAATTTGGACTGCTAAAGTGCCCCTGCATAGGGCACAGTATAGCCAAGTGCTGGACACCTGGATGAAACACAGAGAATGAGCACTCCTAAATCTTCTACCATATCTCATTCATGAATTAAATGAGCCTTACAAAAAATAAATTAAGGCTTCACGTCTACCTTCACCGTATATCATTACTTAGTACTTTCTAAACTGCTAAAGACAAAAACCAAAAACAAAAACAAAAACAACTCATACTAGTTTATTACTGTTGAAATTCACCAGAATTTTCATAGTCTATAAGCTGTCTTTAAGTAAATTCTCTGAGAGCTATTCAGCATTATTTTGTATTCTAATTTAGTATTGATGTTAAAAACATGACTGACTGCCATCTGTTATCACAGGTGTCATCTGATGGAAACGTTGGTTCTGGAGTTTCGTTCACTCTGATATATTCTGTATGCAAGGGAAAAGGAAGCAAATAAATCTGTACTGCCCACCTCCACACAGCGAACTGTTGCTCTTTAAATGTAACCTCAGGATAGCATTAAGGTGGAACAGTTTTCCAATCTAGGGAGCATCATTTGTTCCCAGCCCAAAAGCCCAAGATTAAAGTATGCTTACATGCTAACAAGAGAAAGGAAAACAACTCACTGGAAGAAAAAAGAACAAAGCTTTGTTAATCTTACTTCGTCCTTGCATTAGCAGATTTACTCTTTTAATGATATAATTAACAATCCTGGGTACCCACAGGGTGCCTGAAACAGACACACTGTAGAACTAGGGGTACAGAGCTGGACCAGCCTGCAAGTCCTACCTGTTAAATAGAAGTGAGACGAACATTTAATGCTTATACGATGTGAGGTATCAAGCCACGTTTCCAAACTGAATTGTAATTCAAAGTGTAGACATTGTGTCATAAGCATATTTCCATTGTCCTGCAGACTTTCTATTAACTCTTACAGCTTAGATGTATTCCTTCTTAACCATTCATGCTCTTCAGCTTTTAGATTGTTTCTGAGCTTTGGCTATTATAGAGAGCATTATTATTTAAACCGTGGAAATCTGAAGAGTGCCCTCCATGTCCAATAATAAAGAAACAATGAAATAAATCATAGCATGAATATACAGTAGAGGAGTAGAAAACACAAAAATGATTCTTGTCAACATTTTTTAGTGATTTAAATGAAAAAGCAAAGCAAAAGCTGCATTATACACACATACATTTATATATTAAGAGCTCCACAACATAAAATTTTGTATTTGTACAAAAACATCAGGAAAATTTTATCAAAATTTTATCTGGGCTTAATTCTGTATTCGGGGTTATGAATAACTACTAGCAGGTTTTTTTTGTCTTTTTATTCTCTGCTTTGTAAAGTTTTAAGATTTATGTATTTATTGTATATGCACTGGGGGAGAGGCGGAAAGGGAGCGGAAGAAGGCTCCCTGTTGGACTGAGGGCCCCATCCCAGGGCTCTGGGCTGGGGCTCAGGGCAGGGGCTCAGGGTTGGGGCTCCATCTAACCACCTGAGATCATGAAGCCAAGAGTCTGTCACTTAACCGACTGAGCCACCCGAGAGCCCTTGAAGTTTTTCTCTAAAGGTTATGCCTTATTTTAGAATCAGACTAAGCCTGTATTCTTACTATATGTTTTAAGAAATTTGATTTTGAATTAAAAAGTGAATATTTTGTAGTTTTGAAAGGTATTTCCTAGTTTTTTCTCCGGATGATTTTTGCCAACTTAAACAGGCACCAGAAATAGCAGTAATACCAGTACTGAGTCAGAAAAAAACCAAACCAAAACAAAACAAAACAAAAAACACAGCTTATTAAAACATAATAACTAAAAATACCTCATTGATATTTTAATTTGCATTTTTTAACTAGAAAATACTATGATTATTGTTCCCTCTTTGATTTCTAATTTCTAAAAGATATTTCCTTTTGCCTGAATTCTATATAACATCTTTTGTCTTTATTTCTCATTTTCTTCCCTTAGAAAGAATTCTTTATGTAACACTAACATTTGATACAAATATTCTTCTTTGACTATGTTCCTTTTATTTTATGCTGTTTACTTTTCAGCGTTTTTAATGGCCAAATTTGTTAATATTTTTATTAACGATTTTATTTATAACTTCAAATTTTGAAAGTTTCTACCTCTCTAGAGTTAAGTAATTATTAAATTATTTTTGTTTAGTGTTGCCATTGTTTGGATAGTGTTCTGTAGTTTTTAACTGAAAATTTTAAATTAACATTTATAGAGTATTGTTTGTTTTATTGGCCTACATTTTTTCAAATGCTAATAAATGGTCCCAACACCATTATTTTCTTTTTTATGATGCTCCCTTTAATTATATTTGTGTATTCACATGCATATAAACATATACAGATTATATATACATATAGAATATGTGTATATTAATATGCATGTATAGTGTTATTCTTTTTTTAAAAGATTTTTTATTTATTCATTTGAGAGATGGAGTGAGCATGAGTTGGGGGAGAAGCAGAGGAGAGGGAGAACAGATTCCCCACTGACCAGGGAGCCCTCCTGGAACCTGAACAAAGGACAGACCCTTAACCTAACTGACTGAGCCACCCAGGCACCTAGATAGTGTTATTCTTGAATTTATTATTTTATTCTTTTAGTTTGCACATCTGTCTAGAAGTTTGTGCATCAGTCTAAAATACACACTGCTTTCATTAGAGCTGCTTTCATCTTAATCAATTGTAATAGTTCATACGTTTGTATATGCTCATTACTCCCCTTTCTATACATCTTAAAATATCCCCTTTATTGTTCTAAATTAATTTTACTGCTAATTTCTGTCATCTCCAAGAAAAAAAATCCAAAAAATTAGCATTATTAAAATTATGAATTATATTAAATGTACAAATTAATTGAGAAAAATTGAATAACAAATAATTATGGATAACTTAATAATTTGTTTGAACACAACTGGATTTTCTGGCTCAGATCAAGAAAGAATGATAATCTCGGCAGAGGCATGAATGCAGCATAACTCCCCAAACCCCAGTATCTTGGCCTTTTCCCTCATAAGACTCTGAGAAGAAAGAACCCGCCACAAACACACCAAAACTTACCAGCTCTGTGTTGCTAATGATTACAAATAAATTCTACAGATGGGAGTAGTCCCCCCAAACATTAAAATATTGAAACAATGAAAGATTATTTAGGTTAACAAACATCTTGAGGAGACAACATTCAGCCTAAAAACCCTTCTTATCTTATGACCAATAATGACTGGTCAGATTTCCTAACACCTGAAATTTCAAAATAAGGGAGTTGATTAGAAAGAAACTGTTAAATCTGAGCCACAGGTCAGATGTGGGGAAAATAGGTCTAATCTGTATCATACACTTAGAACTTCAAATACTCGAAGGAACTGAGAGTGTTTGTGGAGGGAAGCCTGTGGAAGAGCTGTTAGCGGGACCATTTCTCTTTTGGAGTCGTGTGGGGCCGCATGGATGGAGGGTATGTGCTTATATTTGAGCCATTTCAGTTCATGCCTTGATTCCCCATTTTTTTCTTTACCCTAGTTAAGCTCTCTGTTACATGGTGCCTTGTATCTTAGACCCAACCCACATCTTGTTTCCATCTTGTTAGAGGCATGATTATTGGTAGCTTTCCCCATGCTATTTGTTATACCGTATATATGCCTTGTGTCAAACACTGGGTTGCATATTTCGCATATCTTATTTTATTTACTCCTCAGAACAAATCTGAGGAGTATATAGCATTCCGGATTCCTACCTAATTTTTACTAGTACTCTTGTTTCCCATCTTCCTCAGAATTTACAGTTTTACTGTCTGTGGACAAATTTCCAGGGTTTCTCTGTAGCTCTGTTGAACCCCAGAATCTACATTTCTTCATTAGTCTCCACTAGCTAGTATTGTCAATAAACTGACGTACTGGGTTCTCTCCATGGTTAGCATTGGTATCTAGGTCAGGGTTATCTTATCCCTCCCAGATCTGTTCATAGTTTGCTGTCTTGTCTGTCTTTCCATTAGTCCAACTCTCTATCTGGTATGTCAATAAGGATAAACAGAAGGAATTCTAATTCTCATGCTTTCAAGGACCCACAAGGTGACATGTCTTAAATTCAGTGTTGATATACTAAAATATGTTCATAGCTGGAGATCCTTGACCAAAATGATTACTAGTCAGGTACATGTCTATTGTTCCTCTATACCTATGAATTTAGCCTGATGCATTTTCAATACATTACAATATACTATAGGTTCTCAGTAAATAATCACTGATGGATGTTACCAATGGAAAAACATTTAGGAGGGAGTAGTAGAAAACTAAACCACAGGAAAAAGAGTGCTAGACTTTGAGTAGGATACCATGATTCAATTTTGGGCTACATTCTATATTACCTGAGTGTCTGGGAAAGTTTTTTTAAACTTTTTGAGTCTTCATTTCTTTATGTATAAAGTGTGGGTTATATTATTAACTTTTTCAAAAGATCCACAAAACTGTATATAGAAAAGACTATAAATTCAGGCATAGAGTAGGAGATCAGATCTATCAGAAATAGATGACACGCTCAATGGGACAATTGAAGAAAAATTTTTAAAAAGATTTTATTTATTTATTTTTCAGATCCAGAGGGATCTGGAGAAGAATTCATTTACAAACCACAGACAGGTTTAAAAGAAATTGACAAGAGAGCTGTTCTTAGGTCATAAAGACAAGGGGAGTCAGGAGTTACTGGAACATGGAAAAGAGTTCTACCTATAGGAGAGGGCTGCCTTACTGGCTCAGGTAGGGTAAGCAGCAACTACAAACTCTTACTTCATGCCAGCACCATTACATAAACCCAATCGTAAGACTGATGGATTGGAGTCCAATTGATTCAGACCATAAAGACCAGCTTTCTGGCAGGCAATGAGAGAGTAGAGAAGGATAGAAATTGGATCTGAAGGGGCAAAAAGACTAACAGACCGCTCAAGACAGTTTTGTTGAATAAACAAATGCTTGAATCTGAATCCCTATTATCATTCCAAAGACAAAATCGTTGACCATAGATTGAAAATCTCATATTAAAGTGGAGAAAATATAGACGAAAGAAGATAATTAGGGAAAGACGCTAAAATAATGGATAAATTGAAAATCAATGAGAAAAAATGTCAAAAAAAGGAAGCCAAAAAAACTCTTTGAATAAAAGCAAATGTATTATAATAACAATAAAAAAGAAATTAAATATAGACCTTAAGATGAATATATAATATTATATTGTACTAAACTATACTATACTAGTGAACTTGTTATTGAGATTAGCAAGGCATGATTTTTTTTTAATATAAAGATTTTATTTATTCATTTGAGACAGAGAGATACAGAAAGAGAGATTGCATTGGCAGGGGGAGAGGCAGAGGGAAAGGAGTAACAGAATCCCTGCTGAGTGGGGAGCCCAACGTGGGGCTCAATGTGGGACTCCATCCCACGACCCTGAGATCATGACCTGATGCTTAACCATCTGAGTGACCCAGATGCCCCATAAAGCATGCTTAAACTTTGAAGCTCAAAGTAACTCAAAGTAGAATGTTATTTATTGTGCTGTATAGTCTACATTCTACATTTATATAGTCTTCAAAATTAGAACAAAATTTTGAGTTAGAATTTGGGACTTAAATCAGTTTGCATTTGGTGCAAATATATTTGGTACAGTGCTCAAATGAGATAGGTATCCACATTTTTGTAGAATGTAAGTTGAGGTAGTTCAGTTTTCTAGGATGCTTGCAAATAGTGCTTTACATGTCATTAACTAATTTGATTACTACTCAATTTTATATACAAAGCAATCATTGACTACACAAGATTTCATGGACAATTTTGCATTTAACAACATATTTTCCCAAACAGCAAACATATTTCAGGTATGTGATAGAGATTTTATTCTAATGACAATGGAATTTCATTTTATTCCATGTTTAAGTGAAAATTATGTTTTAATGGTAATTTTTTAAAGTTACTTACTTAATTTTCTTCCTCTCATGGTAAACGGATATTTCCCCATATTATCAAAATTAAAGCTACCAGAACTTAGCACATAAAACAAAGAATATTTTAAAGTCCAGAAAGATATTATTTTGTAATTTAAATTCAGTTTTGTCTGGTTTTGGCATGGTATCCAAGTAATGTAGGTATCTATGTTATTGCAAAAAATAAGCTCAACTTTCGGTATAGTGGTTGCTTAGGCTCCGGTCATGATCCTGGCATCCTGGGACAGAGCCCTGTGTCAGACTTCCTCCTTGGTAGGGGGGAGTCTGTTTTCCCTCTCCCTCTTCTTGCCCTCCCCCATCCAACTCACCCATAGTCTTTCTCACTTTCTCTGTATTTCAAATAAATTGATAAATAAAATCCATAGAACTAACTGCTAATAGGCATCAAGACAATTTTTTAAAAAAGATTTTATTTATTTATTTGACAGAGAGAGATCACAAATAGGCAGAGAGGCAGGCAGAGAGAGAGGAAGGGAAGCAGGCTCCCTGTTGAGCAGAGAGCCCGATGTGGGACTCCATCCCAGGACCCTGAGATCATGACCTGAGCCAAAGGCAGACAATTTTTGAACACTCTTAAAAACACAGCAAAAAAGAATTTATAAAAATGTTGATAATCATTTAGAGAACTTTATCTGGACCAAAACCAAAGAAGTTAGCTGTCATAAAGGAGGGCTGCATATCTTTATTTTAAAAGACTTAGGTTACCTGTCATCGAGTGGGCTGAATTTTTTTTTTTCTTTTCCAATAGTCAAAATTCTATTTCTTATTTCATTACTTCATAATTCACCATGCATTATTATATATCAGTATTTATCAACATGGAAAAGTTTTCATAGTGTCTTCATGGCAGATGTGATCATTTTTTAAGAAACAAGTTAACTACATTCTCAATAGATAGAAATAATTGGCTTCATACTTATAATAAAATTGGTTAAATTAAGTGGTCCATGAAAACAATTGAATTACCTTTTAGTATGAGGATTAAGCAAAAGTGTATGAATCATAAAATAATCTATCATGCAATTTCTGATTATATTCTGGGAAAATGGATAGTGTTTACAAATAATGTGAATTTTCATGACTCAATGAATTCTAAAAAAACTAAAGACTGTGCTTTCCCAATTTTAGGAATCACATATAACAAATTTAACAAAACGCTATTCTTCAGGATAAAAGATATCTTTAAAAGGAAGTGTGGGGTAAGCTACTTTATGTATTACTTATTTATTTATTTAAAACTTTAACAAATGTAGCTTTTTAAAATGCAAACTAACTCCCATGTCAAATTTAGATATCAGTTGAATAAATATCTCTAGAGCAGTATTAGGGAAAATGATTAGCAGGAAGTAGAGCTACCAGAAGAAAATGTGGGAAGTAGGTGGTGGAAGAACAGAAATCTGCTTTGAACCAACAAAAAACTTGACAGATGTTTTCCATTCCTCTGATTAACCAAAGGTAACCTGCAAAATTTTCACGAAGAGACAACAGTTAATGGACATTTTAGCTAAAGGAATATTGTGGTGAATTTTGACTTCTACTTAACATTCTCACTGAGTAGGTCTAAATATTTCAATGGATTCAGTCAGCTAAAGTCCACACAAATATTTCCTAATAGGGGAGATCTCTGATCTAGCGATCCATGTGTATGTGTTGTGAATTGCATAAACTCCTATGCAGATTTTGACACATTTTTATATATACACAAAGAGAAATAAAAGTGTGTATTCTCATGATATGACTCCTACAATCATCTTTAAACACTTGTCTCTACCTAAAAACAGATACAATTGAAACTAGAGAGATTTTACTGATTGTTTTAACCCAGAGGATCTGATCAATATCAGAAGAAAGCCCTATTTTCCTTGCCTCACAGAATTTTTCCTATTTCCCTGATATAAATTAATCCCAGCGTTGTGGTCGTGGTTGGGGGGCTGAGGGGGTGGAGTGGAGATGTTTTACTTTTCGTGGGAAACAAAATATGTGGTTGCTGACTCTATTTGACAGCATCTCTGTATGGATGGCGGGGATAATTATCTGACGTATGGACTTCAGCAAGTGTTCCCTTAATTGTCCACCCAGCTGGTATTCTCAGAATTTTCCCAGCTTTTGTGTTTTTGATCACATAAACAATGAAAAATGAAAATGCCATGGGAGAAGAATTGCAAAGCAGTCAGATGCTAAAATCCTGGTTCCACAGTTTCAGTACATTTCAATACTTAGAAAGAAGGAGAATAGAGGAACTGAGAAATTTTCTATACGCTAGAAAGAGTAACAAGAGCTAAGTCTTGAACAAGGCTCTGAGTGGGTAGTAGTACTTCAGCGACAAGAATCCTACAAACCAAAATGGGGCATGTGCGATGGAAGGAAGGGAAAGAAAACAAGAAACAAAAGTATCTGTGTATATTAACCTTAAATGTGCTGCTGAAAATGTATAGGTTCTAAATACTGAGCCAACATTTGAAGGGTTTTCTTTTTGAGATTGAAAAATTTAAATGAATTTCTGCTGTTTATGTGCTTGTTGTAATAAGATAATATTTACATTCCTCTGAGAAAATAAACCAAAGGCAGATATTGTTTTGTCTTATGCTCTTTTCACTCTATTCACAGGAACAAAACGATTCCATCATTTTTATGTGACTCATATGCAAAACAAAATTTGCTCATCTGTGTGGTCTACTGATTGGAAATAAAATCAGATATTTCATCTAACTTCATTGAGTAAGAGAAAAATCAGTGTGATTCCAAGAAGAGATGAACTCATTTGGTAAAGAAATACTTGTTTTACAATTTTTAGAAAGAATTATCAATAGCATCCTGTTAAAAAATGTCAGATGCCAGAGCATATTCGTTATTTTTAGTATTTTAATTATATTATTATTTTAATAAAACCATGACTGGCACATGAAAGAACACATTCCAGTTTTGGAAAGATGCAGTTTCATGAATATTGAACTTTCCTTCTGTGTATATAAATCATAAAGTTCAAGTGTCACAAAAAATATCACCTCATATTTTTGGCTTATGCTTTCACATGCTTTCATGAACTTACTTGACCATATTGGCCTTATTTTTGTACATAGATACAGCTTTACTTCACTTGTTCTGTTTTTGTTTCTACGCTTAAATTCTGTAACCCAAAAAATATGCTGCCTTGCAAAGATTTTTTTAATTTTGTTTTTATTTCTGTTCTCAGATTTGTTTTCCTGATACTATAATATGTTGTGATGAGATGGCATTGAATGAATAAATGTAAGTTTAATTACCATCATTGTTTGATCAAATATTTGATTTGGGAATTGGTCAGTGGGATTGAGGAGTCAATCACAATAATTTTATATTAGCACTAATTTAGGAGAGAGGTGCTGTTCCATTTACTTCTGCCAGTCAATGACAGGGTGAAATCTGAAATCTTTCATCCATCGGGATGCTAGATGAAACTGTCAGTGCTACCTTCAGATTTTTCGAAATGGTTGCATATTAGACGTTGTAGATAAAGCCTTTATATATGTCCTCATAAAAAGATTTACCTTGGATGGCAAGGCTCAAAACTCAGCAGTACTGAGTATCAGTATAAAGTCACCTTCCACAGTCCTATTTAGAATTTCTGCATTTAATGTGTTTGGATGAGCAATTGAAATCATTAACAGAGAAGTTTTTTACATTTACCTTGGGCACAAAGGTTTGTGTAAACTGTTTTTCAAGAAAGAGGGGAGACCTAAAAAAAGAGAAATAATTGTTTAGTATGCATGTTTGACACTCAGGTTTATTGATAGGTTCTGCTTTTTATAAGATGAATACTATGACAAATGACAGAGAAGAGATTGCACGTCACTATCTCTGTTCTATCTATGTACTGCCAGTGGGCAAAGATTTCTCATTTCATACATCATTTACAACTTCCTACAGTAATTTTACACAGTTCATATCCTTGGTACAAGGCATAGCAATTATGTATACACATATATGCATGCAGGCATACTGAATATGAAAACCATGCGGTTCTAAAGAGTTGCAAAGTTCATACGCTCCAGCCAATAGATGCTGGTGAAAGCTTTCTCATTTTAACTGATGCCCCAGTGTTACCATGAAACTGGTTATTTCAGGAGGTCTTCTTTTAGAGTATGTTGGTAAAATATTATTTTCAGTTTTTCCAATTGCTTTTGTATCCCAAAAGTTACCTTAAAAAATAATTATGTTCCAGTCACCTGGATGGCTTAGTCACTTAAGAATCTGACTCTTGACTTCGTTCCTGAGACTGAGTGTTCATCCCCCTCCCCCCACCCCCTCCCCCTCCCGTTGGGCTCTGAGCTGGGGGTGGAGCCTGCTTTAAGATTCTGTCTCTCCCTTTCCCTCTGCCCCTTCACTCGCCTCCCCTGCACCTTTCTTTAAAAAAGAAAAAAAGAATATGTTCCCTTTTCTATATACTTTTACTCCTTTGCCTAAGTAGAATAAGAAAAATGCAATTTTGCATTCTGGAATGGATGAAAAGCAACCCTAAAATGTAGATTTTCAATTTTAAGTGTGAATAGAGTAGGACAGCATTTGGTTATACTGGACTTTCTAAAACATAGTTGTTCTACTTTTTCAACTAATGTAGTATACTTAACATCTAGAGAGACTGTAAATTATTAAATTGAAACATAATTTATAATCTCCAGAAATAATTTCTGAATGCTTTCATGTGTTATCAGTAATATATAACTAATTTAAGATTTTTGAATTTCTAGTTTTTTTTTCCCCAAATTTCATTATTTTTAATATTCTGGTTTTCATTATGTGTGGTTAGAATGATGAATGGTAACTCTGGAATTTTTTCAAAAGTACAGAAATTAATGATTCAGATTCAGCAAACACTAGTTACTTATTAATTAATTTTAAAGAATTATTTGATGTGTTGACATGCTGTATACCTACTCCTCCACAACGAAGATTTCTTAAGATTTGTCCCTTTCTTTTCTTTTCTTTTCTTTTTAAGATATTATTTGTTTATTTGTTAGAACGAGAGAGAGAGAGGCAGGCAGAGGGAGAAGGAGGCTCCCTCCTGAGCAAAGAGCCCAATGTGGGACTCAACCCCAGGACCCTGGGATCATGACTTGAGCTGAAGGCAGACCCTCACCTGACTAAGCCACCCAGGCATTTCTGTCCCTTTCTTTTGAGAGATGACTTCTTCCAGTTTCCTTTTATTAACCTTCACCTGGTATCCCTGATGCATCAGAATGCATAAATCTATTTATGGAAAATAAAATTTCTCATATTAGGTTCTTGTATTTTAAGACAAGACAGGAACACATAAATGGTATATTCTACTTTTGTGACTCTTTCTATTACTGATGTCTGATAAATGCACAAGATATTAGAGGTCTTTGTGTTTTAATAAAATTCAGGAGAATAGATTGCCAATGCTATTCTGTCACTGACCATTTTCTTGTCCTTGAATTGGTTCTTCCATGCACTTCAATATTTCACTTGTAAAATGAAGCAAAACTGGATGATCCAAATTTTTTAAAATATAGGTAAGATCTCTCTCACTAGCCATGAAACCAGAAATGTTATATGCCTGGGAAGAGTTTTGCAAATTCATTTAAGGGTACAAAATGAAGGCCCTATGTTTTAAATTCAAGATTGTTCTAATGGCTACTGTAGTTTAACTTTATTTGCCTATAATCCTAGTAATGTTATAGTCAATGACAAATGATAACTATAGAAATAGCTCCAGTGTATCTTAATTTTATGGATAGTCACATTAAAAAAAAAAAAAAACGGTTAGCATTTTCACTGAACACTCAAATCCTCATATCTGTTTTTCATAGCTAGTTGCTTTTTGAAGACTTTTTACCAGGCTTTATAGAATGCCTGAATCACACAGGAAGGGAATAAATGCCTATTCAGGGGTAATGTAAAGTTTTTAAGATGAAGAATTTAGTCAAAAGCAGTTTTTTAAATGAACTTAAACATGGAATGATTGTTAAAAAGCCACACTAGTGAGTGCTTTATAGCACTGACCCTAAAGTAACATACAGAGCTATGACAGCATTATGCATATGACACATATAAAAAAATCCCAAAAAGTTCTAGCGACTAATCATTTCTTCTTTTCTAATCTTGAGATTCAAAGGAAAGCCATTTTGACTGCAACTTTATTCTCCATATACACACAAATCAAGAATGAGCTGTGTTTTTAAGCAATAAGTTAAAAAAAAAAAAATAGCACCATGATCAGATCTCACTTTTTCCTTAGTAATGTTAAAGATGTTTTTATTAATCCTTCATTCAATAGTATTTACTGAGGTTCTCCCACGACATAAAAAGTAACTAAACTATACCTAGCTAAACTTACTTAGTTTGACAATAATTAAACGCAGCATCAGATTCTTGCCATAATAGACATGTATTAAGTTTCTATTGTTGTGTAAGAAATTGCTCTAAACGGGGTGGTTTGAAACAACAGACATTTATTATCTAAGGATCTCCATGTATTGGGAGTCCAAACACAGATGAGGTGTGTCCTCTGAAAGAGGGCTAAGGGAAGCTTTGTTCAGGGTTGAGTTCTCAGGCGAATGTTTAACTAGGGAAGGATTCATTTGCAAATTCACTTAAGTTACTGCTGTAACTTATTTCCACGTGGATGTAGGACTGAAGGCCTCATTTCTCACCAGCTGGTAGGGGGAGGTCCTTACAGGCCATTGGCTGATAGTGGTAGTTCTCCTCAGTTCCTTACCACGTGGACCTTCCAACAAGACTGTTTGCTTCATCAAAGCCAGAAAGAGCAAGAGAGGCTCCTGCAAAAATGGGAGCTCTACATGACTTTATGTAAGTAATCAAATAATCCCATACATGTCAGTAATACATCCCACTGTCTTTACATATTCTGTTGGTGAAGAGCAAGTCATAGATCTCATTCACACCTAGGGAAAGGAGATCACAGATGGTAACAGGCATCAGAAGTGGGATGGTAGAGGACACTTTTAAGAGCTTTTCTGCCATATTACAAAAGCAACAGTCTAGGTATAATTCACTTTCAGAGAAATGCATGAACAAAATAGAAACAGTTAAGAACTCATACATTTTTACTTGGAAACTGGGAAGTTTGGTTTTGCTATTAGTAAGTTGTATGGCACTCAGGATTGGATCCATATCTGAAAATGGAAGGGATTGGACTAGAACGATTGCTAAAACCTTTTCTCAGCTCTAGACCTCTACAAGGCCTAGAATGTTTGGAACACATAGAATTATTCAGTGAACTAAATGTTTTACCTTTTACCCCAACATTTATCCAGAAGTTTGTGTTCTTAATGACTTATATCAGGAAGGCTAAATCTATCAGGATTTCAATTTAATGTAAATGATTTTTAAATTTCCTCTCTAAACAAGCTGTGAAAAATAGAGTTAATGGTTAAAAAGGTGGCTTCTGGAGTCAGATGCTTGAGTTCAAATCCCAGCTCTTCCTCTTTCATTACCTGAGTGACATTGGGCAAAATATTTCAACTCTCTTCATTGGTACCATAACATGATAATAGTACCTGACAGAAGATTGTTGCTTCACAAATACTAATTATTTCATAAATATTAGCTACTGTAGATTTTACCATCATTACAACGTAATGCTGTTAGGTTAAACAAGGAAAATACATACAAGATGAATAATCAAGTTTCTCTGCCTTCAAGGAACTCCCAGAAATGGTGCTTTGTTGAAATATTTTCTCTTCTAGGTAGAATATGTCATTATAAAAAGTGTTTTATTCCCCTTGAGATTTATCAGTAACCAGGATATAGTTGGAATTCTTGTTTAATTTGATAAATATGGTTATATTAATAATTGAATATTTCTATTGGATTTTATCCAACATTCTCAGAAAGAATTAACTAGGACAAGTGTTTTTTTTAATATAAAGATAATATCTACCTTATGAAATGTTCATTTTAATTCTGTATATTCTGTTCTTTTGTGAGCAGGTTTCCAGGTATAACACTTCATGGTTATTAATAAATGGGCCATACATAAATTATGCATTAAGAAAAAATGAAAGACAAAAGCACTGAGCATCTCTTTTGCTAGTTAGAGGAAGCAGTTCTACTGTCTGACATTGAAGACAAGACAGTCAGTATAATTTCATAGAATTACAAGCAGCCAGATTCACACCCCACCTCATCTTTCAAACTCTCTTTTGTTCTCTACACAGAAAAATCACACGGAATGAGAAATAACCATGGAAGGACAACCATTTTACTCTGGAAGAGAATCCTTACTCACACACCTTTTGAAATTATTTTTAGCACATGGTCTTGGGTTTTCAGTCTTTGAACTTCTTCTATGACACAGGGACAAACTCAAAAACCTGAAAACTGCAGAAGTCAGATACTGGAAATCTCTAATAAAAGTGGACATGTTTGACAGCTGACAAACATGAGTTTGATGAAGCATGACAAATATTGATGTGTTTCATGAATATGTGTGTGTCTTTTGAGAGAACTTGATCACTAAGATGGATGAAAGGCAGATCACTAATAAATCTCTCTTTATTTTTAACTTTGAAAAGAGGAAAGAAATATGAAGAGTTAAGAAGAGAAGTACTATCAAACAGCTGAATTCTTAGTTGGCAAATTTTTACACCAAATTCTTTAGTGTGCACCCAATCAGAAATTGTCTTTTTGTTTTACTTATTTCCTTCTTTGTTTTATCTCTTTATTTAGAATGTCAGATCCAAAATGGCTAAGATCTTGTATATTTTGCTCATCACTTTAACCCATTTCTGAATGCCTAAGGCCATTGTATGTGCTCAGTAAAAAATTATTCAGTGAATGAATGAGTGAATGAATAGAGCCAAGAAATTTTGATTCCGATTTTTGCTTGCAACTAAAGAGCTGGAAGACTTTGGGATAATGACTTCTTAGAGGGTCATTTTCTTCACTTTTAAAATCATGGTTGCCTCAGTGAGTAGAGTATGTGACTCTTGATCTTGAGGTCACAAGGGTTTGAACTTCAAGCCCTACACTGGGCATAGAACCTCCTTAAGTAAGAAAACAAATGATGGTATAGTCTAGTTAGCTAATGTTTCTTACAGTACTAATATTCATTGATGGCACACATGATAACCACCTAGGGTTTTTAAAGGAAATTTTACTCATGTGATGGATTTTATTTGACCAATCTTTGTTGTTGTTGTTGTTTATGGAACATTTATCCAAGATGAAATTATTTATGATGTTAATTTTCAATGCCCTTTTTAATGTCTGCTTTTTGTTCCTGATTAAACCATATTTTTTGTCTGATGAATCCAGTTTTTGTTATTTAGATGCCCAAGTAAGGTAAAAATGGAAGATTCTCCTAAGTTCACATTGAAGGCTCTTTTAAAAAAATTTTTAAGTTAGTGTTTTAAATGATTATTTTCTACAAAATGCTAAATTTAGGTAGATCTATTTGATAGGGAAAAGAGATAATTGAGAGATATCTAGTTGTTTCAAATTTTAGCAGTGCTATGAACATCTTGGGTGAGTTGACATTAGAGGAATCTTTATCTCCTTTCGTGTTCTGTGGGATGAATGTAAATTTAACATTATACTAAATTCTTTTGAATGGATTTGTTAATCGTTCATAACTTCACTGCATAGTCATGTGATTGAATTTATAATTGTGGAAAGATATTGCTGATAGTGGGTGAAGAACAGGTAGGTTCCTTTTGCCCCTGTGATGATGTTTTAATTTTTTTTATTTATTTATTTGACAGAAAGAGAAACACAAATAGTGGGAGTGTGAGAAGGAGAAACAGGCTTCCCACAGAGCAGGGACCCTGAGGCAAGGGTCTATCCCAGGACCCTGGGATCATGACCTGAGCTGAAGGCAGATGCTTAACGACTGAGCCATCCAGGTGCCCTGATGTTTTAATTTTTAATTGTCCATATGTTTCTCTCTCAAGAGTGCCTAAGTACTGTATATAATGCTTTAATAAGACCGATATATAGAATTCCAAACATATTTCATTTCCAATATAAAGACTTACTAGGTTTATATGAAGGTAAAATACATTTTAATATTTATTATATTGAAAATGTTTGTAAAGTCTTTGATTTTACTATTATAATTGCAACTAGGAATGCAAAAGATGTGTAAGCACTGGGGGACAACAGGTGCTCTAATATTCATATTTCAAGAACATTATGATGTTCATATTAAAAACTATGTTCTTTAGTTAGTTAAACTTATTTGCTAATTGAGTCTCCAATGTTATTAAGCATTGTTTGCAGACTTCTAACTCTAATGTGGGCTTCTAAAATTTGGGAAACATTTATGGTAATCATTTTTATTGATAGGTCTTCCCTCTAGACCATTAGAAACTAAAAGTAGTCAAAACCAAAGTTCCAAAGAGGAAAAATGAAACTAGTAAACTCTACTGATGTTTAACTTCCTAAGAATTTCAGCATACAATTTGCCCAGACAGGTTCCATTAAAGTTAATGGGAGTCGTGTGACTAATTCTCTCTGTAGGGTACTAAAAATGTACCCTGCAGTATTAAAAGTCTGAACCTAATTTTTACTTTCTCTTAACCTTGATTATGTTGTATTAAAGATAGATACTTTCATTATCATACCCATATATAGTAAAGTTTATATAAAAATTTGAAAATAAGCTATTTGAAGGAGAGGCTGAATTTATATGGGTCAGAGCAGAATTTTAATTAGTGTTGCAAATATGAGTAATGCTTTCATTATAATGATAAAACAAGCATGAGTATCTGTAATTTACCCTCTAGCTATACAAATGGGAACTTAAACCTCAGTGAATTCAATAAATGAAACATTTTCAGAACACTTACTTCAAATCAGGTCTACTTTTTAATCAGTCATGTTTTAAGTGAGTGCTTTTTAATAGATCATTAATAAAACACGCTTACAGAATGAGATTCCAAGAAAGAGGTTAAGATGACTAAAAGACAAAAAAGTGAAACGATCTAATAGATAATTTTAAATTTTGTTTTAAACAATTTAGTTTTGGTATGTTACATATTTATTTCAAATTAAAACTGAATTCTAAATCATTTCTTCAGTTATGTTTATGAAGATAAAACACTACAGATACTCTTGCCTGTGAATTCATGACCTTTTTATACTAAGTTCCCTCCATTTTTGTCATTCAAACTACAATATTAATCTCGTTTTTTTCTTTTAAATAATTTCTGCCTGACTTCTATCACTACCTGGCGGAATAAAGTTTTAAGGTTTTTATTGTTAAAGAATGCAAAACAAGAGAAAAATATATACACCAATAAACACCCCACCATCCATTTTTCACTGAAATCAGCAGCTATGCTGCAAAAGACGGGCATGCACAAAATATTTCCCAAGTACAGAGAACACTGGAAAAAGGCAAGGCAATGTTGCAGAACAATAAATAAAGCAGAACACTCTCCAAGAGGCAGAATTTGGTTTGGATAACCTTCCAGAAGGCAAAATTCGTACCCAACGCCAACATACACTGCAATTAGGACTGATCTTTTTATGTTGTACATTTATCTTCTCCGGGATTTTATTACACGATTCTCTGTCTCTGAATTACGAAAGAATTCCGTGAGTTTGAGTGGGGCTGGCGGGGGGGGGGATAATTACTATTCTAAATAAATTCACAGTTTCTAATTTCTTGGAACTGATGTCAGAAAATTAGCTATCGAACTTCAACAGATTTCTAGAGTACTTTCAGCTCAAGATCTCAATTCATAGAACTCTGAAGCTTGCAATCTTTTCCGTTTTGCGCTGCAACTTGCTTCCGTGATCTGTAGGCTTTTGGCTAAAAGCTGTAAGCATCCAACTGCGAAAGTCTCTTTAGACCTGTTGGTTTTTGGTCTTCCAGGCTAATTTGTGGCATTGACCTTAAAGCAGCAGAGACAAAAGGCATTTTTAGCCCTCACTATGTATAAGTCACTCTCGAATGAGAATGAAAAACTTAAATGTAGTTCTTGGAGATATGTCTGGCAGTCTGGGCTATACCAACAGCTCACCTAGCCACACAGTTCTCATAGGTTGAGTGTAATTTCAATCTGAATTGTTCTGATTCTTGAGCTAACTTTAGAAGGCACCACTTCTCTTCCATTTTTAAAGGCATAATGAGGTATACCTTGAATTAAAAATAATTCTTCCAGGCAAATATCTTTATCTTTTTTTTTTTTTTTGAATTTTGAAGAGTGAAAATTGTATTTAAGGTTTTGCAATGCCCTTTGAAATAACTAGATATATCCTCGGATGCTTGGATGGTTAGTTGCTACTTTTAAAAAAACGTGTTATTGGGGGGTGCCTGGCTGGCTCAGTTAAACTGCTGCCTTCGGCTCAGGTCATGATCCCAGGCTCCTGGGATTGAGCCCAGCATCAGACTCCTCATTCAACAGGAAGCCTGTTTCTACCTCTCCCACTCTCCTGTTTGTGTTCACTCTCTCTGTCAAATAAATAAAATATTTTTTAAAAATGTGTTACTGGTATACTTACACTTTGTGACTTTACAAGAAGAATACCTGGATGATTGGGAAGACTGACCCTCAGACTCTGAATTAAGTACAGTGGGCCAAGAAAGTGTAGTGACCTGAAATGTTATTCCTGCCCAGTGTGTGTTGGTGTTTTTAGCAGAAGGATCAGTCCTTTCTCGTTAGGACAGGGTCTCTGCTGTGGACTTTGGGTCTGATACTCTTCTTTTGATCTCTCAAATTCTGTGATTCTACTTCTCTTTCTGATGACATCTTCACAAGCCTGCTTTGGTTTGTGACGATTTCGTTCTTCTTTTGCATCAGGCTAGAAAAGTAAAGTCGTAGAGTATAAGTCTTCCATAGCATCCAAATTACACTGAAATTAATTCTTTAGGAAACTTTCTTCTTCCTTAAAATGTCAGTACCCTCAGGGTAGGGACCGTGTTTTACCAATGTTTACAGCCTGTCTTACAATGCTGCTCAAACTTTATTGAACGTAATAACATGGGATACATGCTTCCAGAAAGTTCTCAGTTTTTTAATCTATAATTGCTGCACACTCAATTTTGAAATAGACCTAATTTGCATGACAAAGGCTCTGTCAAGGATATTTCTTTCATTTTAGTTATTTTTGCCCCAATTTGCTATTCCATAATTCTGTACTACACTTAAAGGTGAGCTTCTCTGTATGCCCCCATTACATGAAAAATGAGCTCCACTCCAGCCTTCTACGAAATGAGTCCTACAGGATGCCTGCTGCAGATGGCCATCCCTGGATTCCCTGGACCCCTGATGCATGCTCCAAGTATGCTATGGAAGTGGAAGCCAGAGGTCCTGGCACAAAAAACGGCCTTTACAGCTTTCCCTGTGGCTGGAACTGCGAGGTCTACATTACCATGTGTTATGTGATGATTCAGTTCACCCCAATTTGCCCTTTGGGAACTGCTGTGAAAACTTCTTTTGTACAGTAAATCATGACAGCATTTGGCCTTCATTTGAGGGTGAATGCATGGTTTATATATTAAAGCCATTTCTCCCCCCTTTGGAAATACCATGTGGCATCAATTTGTTTGTAAGCACAAATCAAATGGCAGTTTGGGATCCTCCAGATGATCCAGACTACGCTGTATTAAGTATTTAAAGGTTATCAGAGCAGTGAAAACCTAACGTTGAGAAGAAAGTAAGAGACTACTTGAATCCCCAAGAATATATCGACATACCACAGAGGTCCTTGGACACTTGGAGAAAAATCTGATCTGAAACTTTAAAAAATGCCAAGACATTAATAATCTATTGGACCTATAAAAATAGGTCAAAAATTAATATCCTATTTAGAAATAGACACATTTTCTGTGTATGTGTGCGTGCATGTGTGTATTTTGCAGAGCTGAAATCTACTTGTTCCACCCAGCCGGCCAAATTTTTCAGTATTGGTTTTCAACCACAGGTGAAATTAGGGTATAGAACAAGAAGCACTGTCAACTTTACAGCTTCTACTTTTCAGAAATGTCATATATGAACAAATATGGCAATTCCCTGAAAAAGTGCTCCCTGGTCTGCCCCCAGCCCTGCAAGGAATATCCCAGGCTCTGCAAGATGGGTTTCCAAATTTATCCACCCAGCCATACTTGTGGCTCTTGTGGTTGGTCTGTGGCCTGAAACTTAACTTGCCCAGCAGTTCTGTTTCCTAAAATAGGCTCAGGAAGTTTGTGACCATGTTTGGTTTGTTCCAAAGGAGCTGCATTTATTTAATGAGGTTGTGAACATATACTAAGATTTGTATATGGCTCATCAAATAAAATACATCTTCAACTCTCTTTTCACTTCAGTACGTGGTTTGGAGTGGGCTGTTTTACAAGCACATATGTTTATCATATGACTTTATTTGGGGACAAACATGATTTCTTACATTTAGGATACAGTTTCAGAGTAGCTGAACATTTTACTTCATTCCTCCCTATGCAAGAAAAAAAATATTAAGCTTAGTAGTCCTTTTGTATTATTCTTGGCAGGTTTCTCTGGATTTTATTTAACTCAAATGCGCCCATCTACCATGGTAGGGAGATAAAACAAAAACAAAAACAAAAACAAAAAAAAACCTGTGGCTTTACATCCCTTTTCACCCCAAAAGACCTATAAATAATGTCTTCCTCTGTGCCAAGGGGATTAGGAACTTTCTTATCAATTACATGCATTTTTGGGAGTAATGTGTTCCACTGGTTTGATCTCCCTCTGTTGCTCAAACTCTCTGTGACATTAGGCAAATCATTTAACTCCTAGGTCACTGGCTTCTTTTATTTTTATACCAAATATCTTCCTTAGCACAACAGAAGAAGGAATTGTGACTAATATTGATAATAGCTATAAAATACATTTTCTTCTTCAGGCCTCTATCATAACATATAGAGCACCAGAGGTGGTCTTTTACTAAATGAGCCTTGGTGAGTAGTTAAATGACTCACCCAGTATCTTTCAGTTTACCATATAATGTAATAAAGCACATTCTATGAATAAGTCAAATGGATTTGATGATTCAGATCCAATCCAATCAAGAAGAATATGCCATAGAGTTTATTTCCTGTAATTGCAGAGATATAATTGATTTTCTCATATTTTTCTCATTTTTTTTCTCCCGGTGTTCTCACAGTTATTGATTGTTAAAGAAGACTAGAAACATAATTCGTCATTTAAAACGTCACAAACTTCATGGTGCTTTTTTTGATTAAAAAAAAAAAAAGTAGAGTTGGTAATCTGGGTCAAATTCTAATGAGGATTCATTCTTAGAACTTTACAAGAAAAGAGGGGATGGGTGAAATGGAGATTGCATGATCTTGTGTTGAAGTAGAAGACTCATCTGGCAACTCTGGCGTTCCCTAATAAAGTTGAAATGAAACTGAAGAAATTAATCTGTCCTTTTTCCTCCCCCTTGGTCTGGGTCAAAGGATGTGGCCAGTTTGGTTACTGAGTTTAGGGGGCAGGGCCAAGGATTTGGCATTGCTGTTGATGTATTGGGTGGGTGACACCCGACTGAGTAATACACTGAGGATCATGAGAACGGGTATTATTACTGCAATTTTTCTCTAAAGTTTTACAGTACTTCAAAATAAAAAGAATTAAAAAAATTTTAAGTGGTAAGGTGGTTAAGAAAATAATCTTACCAGGATAAGTTATAATGCATTTATCTCTTGTAAAACTTGACAAATACTTACACATACACACACACATATCTATATTATATACTATCTTTTTGTCTTTATGTGTGAATATATTTATAGGTATATTCTTATTCTAATTTCTCTAAGATCCTGATGCATTCCAGAGCAAAAGAAAAAAAAAATCTTGCAATGCAGTTCAGTAAGACAATTAAAAGGAAGACTTTTGAATGTGTAAAAGACTTATTTCAAGTATTAACAATTATAATGTATTGGCCTAAATGACCCATCATGATGGATTTGAGTACCAAATTAGGATAGATTGAAAAGAGAAATATATTTAAGTTTGTTCAGATTTTTGAAATATTACTCAATTAAAACCTTCTCTAATAAAGATGAGTGCATTAGTTAAGGCTGCCTAAGGGAAAGTCTGATTTGTTTCCTGGCTATTAATGAAGACTTTATGTGACTATTTACTCCTCTATGAAATAAAAAGAGATGTTCCCACAGTAACACCAATGGTAGATGTTAATATTTTTATTTTTATTTTCCTTTTTTTTTTTTAAGATTGTATTTATTTATTTGACAGAGAGACACAGAGAGAAAGGGAACACAAGCAGGGGGAATGGGAGAGGGAGAAGCAGGACCCTGGGATCATGACCTGAGCTGAAGGCAGACACTTAACCACGGAGCCACCCAGGCACCTGTATTTTTATTTTCCTGACGTAGGGCTTAATACAAACTCTATCTTCTTTTTTTTAAATGGTCAGGAACAGAATTTGGGAACTTTTAGGAAATGTAGTTTCATTCACATTTGCCTCCCCAATTAATTTCATCTACCCAGAAACTATAACTTATGGTAATAGTGTCTAATCTAAGCTAATTTGCTTTCTTAAAATTAGGTCTGAAATAAATGAAGCAGCACCTAGCACGCTCCTTACATGGTTTGTGTAACATGTTGCCCTTCACTTGGCCATAAAAACACGCGGTCCTTGCGCTGAGTGAACACCTTCAAACAGATGACGCCGTACCAATGGGCTTGAAATCAAGTATTGTGGCTATTAGCTTGCAGGCTTTATTTTGAAAAGGAAAATTCTGGAAGAAGAATGTTCTTTTTTTTTTTTTTTTTAATAGAGTGATCCATGCAAACAGCCCAACTTTCCTTTCTTGCTATGCGTTAAGATCTGAGGGGAAGCACTGCATGAAAGCTGTACTTATTAGTCAGCAAAGATGCTACTACTCTGGAAAACAGAAGAAGCCCTTACATATACTAAAGTTAAAAACATCCTTAAGATACAGGGTTTAAGGGGCGCCTGGGTGGCTCAGTGGGTTAAGCCTCTGCCTTTGGCTCAGGTCAAGATCTCAGGGTCCTGGGGTCAAGTCCCTCATCGGGCTTTCTGCTAATTGGGGAGCCTGCTTCCCCCTCTCTTCTCTGCCTGCCTCTCTGCCTACTTGTGAGTTAGCTCTCTCTCTCTCTCTCTCGGTCAAATAAATAAAAAAAAATCTTCAAAAAAAAGTTAGAGGGTTTAAGGTACTGTTTGTCTCTGATGAAAAATTAATGAAATGGTGAAAGTATGGTGTTAGCATGAGGTACCTCCTCCAAAATATTCACCTCAGGGTGGCATTATGTGCAAAAGCAGCTCTCAAGGCAAAATCTCCTTCAGAAAACTCACTCTTCCTCTTGAACCTCATCTCCAATGACAGTGTGGGGACCACAGAACTCAGGGTAGTTACCTCTTTTTGTCTCCGTGCTGCTGGTCATCACCCAGCCCTAGAGCTCACCAAGGCCTAAAATAGTTATCAAGGGAGGAGAAGGTGACAGAGTGGCAGAAAGCTCTTTGGCAACAACTTTTATCAAACTACACAGAAATATCATAGTTTTAACCTTAAGACCGAGTGCGTTCTTTTTTTTTTTTTTTAAAGATTTGATTTATTTATTTGACAGAGAGAGATCACAAGTAGGCAGAGAGGCAGGCAGAGAGAGAGAGAAGAGGAAGCAGACTCCCTGCTGAGCAGAGAGCCCGCTGTGGGGCTCGATCCCAGGACCCTGAGATCATGACCTGAGCCGAAGGCAGAGAGGCTCAACCCACTGAGCCACCCAGGTGCCCCAAGTGCGTTCTTTAATTTGAACGTCAGACTAATTTATTTTTGCTTTTGTGTCTCATATAAAATATAGAGATGTGATTAAAGGAAAGCATCTTTTCCCCCCTTACTATACTTTGTCCTTTTAAAAATGTTTACTAACAAAATCACTGGGCTGAGAGTTATTAGAAAATTTCTTCCTCAAGGTATTCTTTTTTTTTTTTAGATTTATTTATTTATTTACTTGACCAACAGAGATCACAAGCAGGCAGAGGGGGGAAGCAGGCTCCCCACTGAGCAGAGAGCCCGATGTGGAGCTCAATCTCCAGACCCTGGGATCATGACCTGAGCTGAAGGCAGAGGCTTTAACCCACTGAGCCACTCAGGCGCCACGCAAGGTATTGCTTCTATAGCAACTCTACATGAACATAAGGCATCTGTATAGGCATCAATATCCATTGGAATACTTTGTAATACAAACAGAAGTATAATGAGCATTTCATTATGAAATTCTCTAATGAGGAGAGATACAATGATCTTTCCCTCACTGTACTCCCATATGTTACGTTTGTCTATAGATTTCTATTGTTCCTGTATGCAAGACTGATGGTGTAGATATTTTTAAATGTGACTCAGGAGGTTTTCTGTAGACCTAGATATTTCACTTCAGTTCTTCATACACCTATTCTTTGGGAGCCCTCAAGGGATTTAGGTTTTGCTGTCATTTGGGGCCATCTAAATCCCTAGTGAGACTGGTAATGCCTGACTCTTGTAGCAAATTCCACCCTTGATGGATCACCTACTTAGGAATTTCTGGAGGAAATTCTGTCACGTTAGATTTCCTTACACGAAACCTGATCCTCCAATTGAGAACTTGACAGGGAACCTAGCACTGGAGGATGGGAAAGATGAAGAGGAGAGAAGCAGCGATTTTCTTCATAGGTAGAGATTTTCTTCATAGGTAGAGATTTCTGCTTCCCTAACAACTCGGTGCCAGAGAGCCACACAGATATTCAAAGAGGTTGGGAACAGTAGCAGGGGTCCTATGCTTAGGGGACTCCCTCAGCACCGGTTCTAAGAAGCAGATGAGAAGGAGTGGCTGCATCGGTCAACAGTGCAAATACACAAGCCAGGCTGCCGTTTAAAGATAAAATCGCCATCGTGTCGCCAACTCAAGTGCCATAAAAAGATGGAAAGGCAATCAGAGATCCAATCACTTCCCTCGATGAACCCACAGGCTCAAGGTATAAAATTAAAAAGGTATTAATGTCTCAAGGTATTAAAAACTAAGCAAGCAGGTAAAAATTATAGGGTAACATTGGAGAGGTGGTGGAAGTCCAAGTTGGTCAAGTAGGTATTGAGAAAGCTGCACAGCCACTACTGGAGATTTACAATGTCCGTTAACATATTCGTGAAACTGAGAGCGCTCTTTCCATTTGTACTGCATTTACCAAACTTATATTACCACATAACTTTTTTGTATATAAAAAGAAGCACACAAGAGAACCATAAGGTATCAGGGAACTCTAATGGAAAGTAGTACAAACCTGCATGGTATACTAAGTACCAGCCAAATCCATAAATACTGAAGGGATACCGAGTAAGGTAAGAATGCGAAGAATGGCCTGAATTCGAATTTATTGATTATCTACTCTGTGTCAAGCACAATAGATATCTCACATGTAACAACCAGAAATGTGTATTGAGCATTCACTGCATGTCTGGCACTGTCGTGAGCTCTATACTCATTATTTGATTCAGTGGGTTTTTTTTTTCCCTATGGAGGGCACGTCATCATTATCCCCGCATTATACATGAGAACGTGAGGCTCAAAAAGGTTAAATGACATGTCCTTAGTAAGAACCTGGGCAACTGGATTCCAGTCTATCAGGAAAGACAGGAATATTGACAACTAACCCATACACCAAGTGCTAAGTCCAATACGGACAATATGAGCAACACTAAAAGAGTGAAGTTTTTTATTTAACCGATAGAAGGGTTGTCATGAGAAAAATATTGGTGGATGGTCACAGAGCTTGTAACTATAATCATATATGATGTGCTGGAAGATATTGAAAGGATACCAAAAAATGCCATTTTTTTATGGGAACAAGTTCATAGGAGAATTTAAGCAGGTTGCTATTATTCATTTGGGAAGGTTGCTATTATTACTTGATTTGTGAAGCAAACAAAATGAAACTAACCAGAGTTTGTTGTTGTCTGAAAGAAATGAACTATATTCAAAATAAGTATTGCCTGGACATGTCAAAATGACTGCATACTTTTTTCAAATGTTGGCTCCTAATACAATGATTGTAAAGATTCAGTCCATTGGATGAGATGTTGTTTTTAGAAATGATCTGCCTTCTCTGTTCATTCATATCCAATTCAAGAAACAGGAAATTATTCAGGAATCTTTTTTCTCATTATGGTCTTGATGTGAAATTCATTTCGTGGTTGCTGAGCATCTTGAAAATACAGTGGATGGTTGCAACTACATATTCCTCTCTGGTGAGTTTACTATAACTGCTCAAATAACAAATGATATAATGTCTTAGATTGTATTTTTTTTTAAACTGGTCTTAAATTTGAATTTACTCAGTGTTTTCATCAGAAATTATTTTTAGAATATAGAAACCCCATTCTAAATTCTATAAAATGTGGATAATTTATAAATATAATTTATAAAAATGCATAAATATGATTTCAATGTATGACAATAAGAACACATAAACACAATTTTTATAATACTTTTCGGCTCTATTTAATCTTTTTAGCCCTCACTAATTACTCTAAATAGCTTGAGGTAGGTAGAAATAAATTAACTATAATTTAAGCTGTAATTAATTTTTGGCCAGGGTCCAGTAGAAAATAATATTTGAACAGGAAATAGAATTGTGACTTTTCCATTTAAGATTTCCATTTAAGGCCCTTTAGGTTAGAAGACAACATAATTAATTATTAGAATAACATTCATAAATCAAATCCATTCTGACAAAAGTCTGATTTTTTCTGACTTAGGTAGTCTTTCTTCCAAAGTTTGAGAAGGCATTTTTTAGGAAATATATTTGGAAAGCCATTTTTATTGGATGGCAACAATTTTACTTATACTTTCTATAGCTCTCCATATCCAAGTTGTGGTTCTTCTTAAAGCAAAGTTTAAAAGACATGCCCTATGAATGCTTAGGGCTGTATTCCCATATTTATTAAGATAAGTACATCTCCAGAATAACTTATTTTGGGTCTAACATTAATCTGGGTCTAGAGATCAGGGACAAGATGAGATTTTCCTAGTCTGAAAATGTACCTTCTGAAATACTTTGCACTAATTTGCAAATAATTAGAACAATGACATACATAGTCTTGGATAAGCACATACATTTCCCAACTCATGGCAAACTAATTGCTCTTCATATAGAAAATGTAATGATAATAGCATTGGTCTGACCATGCAGTTCCTTATATTTCTGCAGGAAAGAGGATGCTGGCTGGTTGATAGTACTGTGTTGGCGAAGTTGGTGTCTGCACATTCCCCGGGGACAGTAGTAGGCTGCAGAGAGCTCATCTCTAACAGGGAAGGTGTGCCTTTCCAGACCCCAGACCAAGAGAGAAATAGTGCTATAGAGTAAGAGTGCACACAAGAATCGTGTTGGAAGACAGAATTAGAATGAAACACAACTATTTTCTGGGTTGAAGGTAAAGGCCTGAAGGTGATTTTGAAAATGGAGTGTATATGGAAAGTTGGCAGGAAATTTGTGTATTCAAAGGTCACAGAAAAAGGAATTAGGGATTTCTCATCGGCAGCAAACTCAGTAAAGCAACAATAAAATAAAGGGGTCCAGTTGCTCGCTTTTTGTTGTTTTTGTGAATGTGATCTCAATCGGAGGACAGCGCCTAAGGGAGATGATGAGAAAACATACGGTGCAATGTATTCGGTTTTCTTAGCACATGTTTACATCAAGAAGTAGGCCCTGGAGTGTCTCAAGGAAAGACTGGAAGGGTGACTGAGGGGTCTAGAGTCAATATGCTGTCGGTTTAAAAAGGTGAGACTGTTTTGGGGTGCCTGGGTGGCTCAGTGGGTTAAGCATCTGCCTTCAGCTCAGGTCATGATCTCAGGATCCTGGGATCGAGCCCCGCATCGGGATCTCTACTCAGCTGGGAGTCTGCTTCTCCCTTTTCTCGGCCTCTTTCCCTGCCTTTGCTCTCTCTTTCTCAAATAAGTGAGTAGAATCTTTAAAAAAAAAGGAGGGGGGGTTGAAAATTTCTTTGTAAAAAAGTGAAGGCTGGGAATGTAATAACTCTCTTCAAATATATGAAGAATTCTTTCTAAAAAAAGGTTAGTTCTATTACTTGAAGTGCTCTAAGGAAGCAATAGGAACAACAGGCAAGAGTTGCAGAGAAAGACATTTTGACCCCACTCAGGATAGGTTTTTCCTAACCATTATGGCTTTCGTCAGTGGAATGCTTTGCCTTATAAGGATGGTATGGGTTGTACATTACTAGAAATATTCAATATAACTTTACAATTCCTTTCTCCCTTCTTTCTTTCCTTCCTTCCTTCCTCCTTCTCTCCCTCCCTCTCTTCATTCTTTCTTTTCTTTCTCCTCCCCCTCTACCTCCTCCCCCTTGTCTTCCTCCTCCTCCTCCTTCTTCTTATCTTCTCCTTCTTCTCCTTCAACGTAGAACTCCTTTCTCAGACGACATGGTTTGGAAATAGAAAGTTCCATATAATATGATTGAAACAGGACTAGAGAAGTATGCTTTGGTATTGCTCTGCTTTTCATTTTCTGGATTTAAGAACATTATTAAGAAGAAAAGACTTTTTTATTTTTATTTTAATTTTTTTTTTAAAGATTTTGTTTATTTATTTGACAGAGATCACAAGTAGGCAGAGAAGCAGGCAGAGAGAGAGAGGGGAGGAAGCAGGCTCCCGCTGAGCAGAGAGCCCGATGTGGGGCTCGATCCCAGGACCCCGAGATCATGACCTGAGCCGAAGGCAGAGGCTTTAACCCACTGAGCCACCCAGGTGCCCCAGAAAAGACTTTTTAAAAAGATGTTTTTATTTAAAACTTAAGAAAAAAAGAGGAGAGTAAAGATACAAATATATTCTCAGGAAGTTTCTAGCATGACAGAGCACCCAGCGTGGATGTCCCTGCTTTGGTTTCATGATACAAGATTTGCTCACGAAGATAGTGCCCGTGTGGTGCTGCAGAAGTGATCTTGTACAAGATAAGGTCATGCACCTTATTCTCGAGTTATAACTTGGTGTTGTAAGCATGTGACATAGAAACTCTCTCAAATATCATTGTTTGATGGGTTTCTTCTTGCTTTTTGTCCGATTTTATAAGGTCTGTGGTCTTACTTTTAGCCATAAGGCAGTTTTCTGGGATTCTCAAGAAGATCTTGTATTTACAGCATTCCAACACCCGCATCACCCCTGTATTACCATATTGCTTGATTATTCTGACTTCCTCTACTTTATATCAGCCTGATGACTGTATTCTGATTCTTTGAAGCACTATGTAAATCTAAGTAGTAAATGCAATGTCGAGTCTTACTGAATACCAGGTACATTAGCTTGAATAACCCTAGGAATTTTGTTATAATCGTGTCATGCCTAATGATGACCTACTCAGCCCCTGCAAACATCACTCAGTTACTCATTTCAGCATTGATTTTTCTCATGCTTTTCTTCATGGCATTTAAAGGGCTCTTACATCTCTCCTTTTACTGAGGTGGAATGGTATATAATGGCAGAGATGCTTTGCTTCCCAGATTCATAATGTTACACTCTTCTGCAAATCATTTTGGAAACAAATTGGGGTATCAATACATAAATAATGCCACACTTCTATCTGATTGAAATCACTGCTTTCATAGAAATGGTATATTAGAACAGTTTTCACTGAAAAAATATTTTAAATGCATTTGTACAATAAAGAAAAGATGACCAATTCTCTGTATCAAGAATACAATTTATTCCAAACAACTTCTCAATAGAAGTAGAATTACTAATGAGAGAATCACAAATACGTATAATTTCAGCATCTAACCTTAAAAATGGAAATAATGCATCAGGTTTTTAAGACTACATTCTTTTGGTGTGCCTGGGTGGCTCAATTGGTTAAGCCTCCAACTTTTGATTTTGGCTCAGGTCATGATCTCAGCATCTCCAGATGGAGCCCTCCAGATGGAGCCCTGCTCAGCAGGGAATCAGCTTGAGAGGCTCATCCTCTGTCCTTCCCCCATTCATGGTCTCTCTCTCTCTCTCTCTCTCTCAAGAAAAGAATAAATTGTATTCATATGCATTGTTTATGAGAGATTTTTTAAAAAAAATTCTTTGCAGTTAAGATCAAATTAATTGATTCACGACTACATTTTTAAATTTTAAATTTATATTTATTTTTAAATTTTTATTTATTTATTTGACAGTCAGAGATCACAAGTAGGCAGAGAGGCAGGCAGAGAGAGAGAGGAGGAAGCAGGCTCCCCGCAGAGCAGAGAGCTCGATGTGGGGCTTGATCCTACGACCCTGGAATCATGACCTGACCCGAAGGCAGTCTTTAACCCACTGAGCCACTCAGGCACCCCACAGCTACATTTTTTAAGCTAAATGTTATCACATTCTCTTCTAAGATCTGTTTTTGCATCCACTCAAATATAGAGACAAATCTAGTTTGTTCCCCAAGATCACTACTAATTTTTTTCCTAACTCTCTTTAGCACATTCCCATTTTATGAGATATGCAGTTTAATATTTTCTGCTAAGAATTATAAAAACTTCCAGAAATGGCATTTAAAAAATTACACTGGCCCATTTAACTTCACCTTGACCAATTGTAAGAAATTACACAAAGATCTATCGTTGTTACCCTGGAAAAGGGTGAAACATTTAACTCACTGGGTTTGGTTTCATAAATACTAATAATACTTTTAAAAACATTATTAGAACATTTATTCCATCTCCTTTGTAATATATTTTTTTCTCCTTTTTAAAACTAGACTTTATATAGTCTCATTTTTAATGTCTCAATTGAAGGAGCTTTCATAAGCCCTTAAAAGATATCCTGATTTGAATTACTCTTGCTCAGAAAATTCCTAATGTTTAACTTATATTCTCCTTTATTCAATTGTCACTCTTCAGACCATCTTAGAAAAGTAATTTTTCTCATAATTTGCCCCCTTAAATCATTGTAGGTAATCTCAATATTTCATCTTTCTTAAGCACATAGTGTTATTTAAATTTGCAGAAAATCTGAAGGTGACTAAGATTTCCTTTAATTTTTCATTTTTGATGAAATGATGCAGTTTTTAAAAAATATTCATTTAAGTATTGTATCTTAATCTCATTTTAAAAAGGTAAGAAAATCCCACGGGACCTTTAGAATTTGTAAATTTCTCTATTTTATCTTTCCCTTTGGTGTCTCAACCACATCTCAAAATTATGTACAGAATAGAGCTTCTTCTAGAATAGATTTTCTTCTCTCTGATTCCCAGATAGAAACCTGGACATCTCCCTTTAACCTTTCGTTATCCTCAGCCATCTTACACATTTAATCTAAGATAAATCCTAATGTTTGCAGCTCTGAAATGTAATCTAAATCCACCCATAATTTTAATTTCTGTTGACACCACCCTTGTGCAGGCCACCATTGTGTCTTGCTTGGGTTTTCACAATAGTCTCCTATCTGGTCTCTTTGCTTCCATTCTCACGCCCTTTCTAGTTTATTTCCAACAAAGCAGCCAAAGTGATCTTGTAACTCATGAATCAAGTCATGTCACTACCCACATTAAGTCTTTCTAAGCCTTTCCCATTGAACCAAGAATAGCATTCAAATTGCTTGGCTTAACAGCTCCTGCCTATCCTTCCAACTTCGTCTAATGTCACAAACACGTTCTCCTCAGTGTCCCCACCACTCCATCAGTAGTGCTCAGTGCCATAGTCCTGCCAGAGTGGCTTCCTCTCTTCTGTGACAAAACTACTTTCTACATCAAGGTCTTCTTCCTTTCTGATTCTTATTCCTGGAATTTTCTTTTCCACATTCTTCACATGGCTCACTTTTTTATTTCTCTTTGGATCTCAACTTAGATGGCACTTACTCAAGGAGTCCTTCTCCATCCACCATAACAAAAGTTGACCTCTCTTTTATCATATAATCTTAATTTCATTATAATGTCTCTCAAATATATAAGTATCTTGTGTAATATAATTATTTCTTATTTATTTTTCCTCCTCCAGTAGAATATAGGCTCCATTATCATAATCAGCTATTCCTCCAAGGAACTGTGGTTCTTTTTAGTGAGAAATGGTATTTAGAAACCAAGTTCTGGGTGCCATGTGTACACCTTGTTATTGGGGTATAGTTATCCCCAATCCTTTTCAATGGATTTAACTGTGTGACTTCATTTATATTTCACATAATATACAGCTCTATGGTTATCAAAAACCTTAAAACCATGGCCTGTTTTCTTCAAAAATGTCAAGGTCACATATGACAAATAAAGATTGAGGAAATATTCCAGATTAAAAGAGATTAAACAGACATTGTATTTAAAGGTACAGTGACATCCTGGAATGGATCCTGGATGGGTAAGAATTTATAATCTTTATGGATAGTATTTTATGGGAAGAATTGACACACTTTGAATATAGATTGTGGATTAGATTAGATCATGATACTGTATAAATATCACATGTCTTAATTTTGTGCTGTGGTTATGCATGAGAATGTCTTTGTTCTCAAAAAATATACAATGAAGAATTAGAGATGAAATGTCACCACGTCTGCCACACATATTCACAAAGAAATACACTCCTATTTGTCTCTTCTGTTTCTCTCCCTCATTCATCTGTTGAGAGAAATATCTCTCTCATTTAGCTCTTAGAGAAATAGAGAAAGAGAATAACATATGGGAGAAGTTGTAAATCGTTAAATCTGAGTCAAGAGTGTATGAGAGCTCTTTGTTTTACAATTTTTAATAGGTTTATGAAAATGTATAAAAATATTTTCTATTGATAACTTCTTTGAATGAATGAAGACTGAAACATCCTCTTTTTCTTTTTCCAAGTAAAAAGCAAATTAAAGAGCTTGAATTGAGTAGCAGCATGTACACTATGCAAAACGAGAATTCTTTACAAAGGGCAAATGAAAACAAGATTCATTAATATCACTTTATTCTGAATTGAAGAGATTTTATAAGTGTTTTACTCAACCAGTACTAGTCCATCAGGTGCAAAACCACCAAGGAGAACATTATTGCTTAGTTTTTTTTTTTTTTTTCCCCCTTCACAAAGAGAAAATCTTCTAAACAGCTTAAACTTGCCTAAAGCAATTTCAAGATGACCTAACTCTCCCCAAGTGACTTCTCAAATTCTTAAACTATTATCTTTCTGTTCAAACCCCTTTTTTAACTTTTTCCCAATTACACCAGCCATATAATTGCTAAGCTAAGATTCCTATAGACTATCTCTATCAAAGGATCAGGATAGGGAATGATAAACCTCTTAACAAAAACTTAATTCTGATTCTTTCCCCAGATTAAGGTATCTTAGCAACCTGTGAAGCATTTTATCTGCTGATTCTATCATTTGGAGCACTTTGTTGAACCCTTGAATTGACCTTATACCTGTGTGTTTCCTCTCTTGTTGGTTTAGTTGGTCCAGGTTATATAAAATGAGGTTGGCAAACAAAAAGCAATGTGACCACACATGTGTAAATGTATTTAGCCTTTAACACCACAATTAGTTATTTATAAACTTATGAACTAGAATCTTTATTTCTGTCATTTGTCTCCTGGGAATAACAGATCTAGCTCTGCTCCACTGGGGCCAGCGACGAGGAATAGGAGCTTGGTTTTAACTAATACAAGAATTTGAGATGGAAGAAGGGTCAAAGCAAAACACATCCCCAGTTGCTCGAGCTGGGGAAGCCGGAGGGGTGAAGCACGCATTGTGGTCTAACCTTCAAGAGAATGTTCTTGATTACAGTACAGCAAGGTGGGTGACAAATGATGGGAGGGCATCCAACTTGTCTAAACAAATTCAAGGATTCTGGTTTTGAATCTCAGGAAGACCAACTGATGAGATCAAAGAAGTACTGTCCGTGGTATCGGGAAACTGTGTGTGATACAAGCAAGGACATTTACCATTGGTGACACTTGCTTCATCTTGCCTTTATCTTACTGACTACTGCACCTCATCTCGGTCATGAATCCTCCTCACCCTCCCAGCTGTGTGGCAGTGTTGCCGATCTGGTTTTTCATCCTCTCTTTTTCTCTGTCTCCTCTCATTCACTAATTGACCGCATCCACTCCCATGGCCTTAAATATCATCCATTCTCTGGAAATACATTTTTTTTTTCTCCCTATAGCCCAGACCTCTCCAGACTTACATTCCAGACTCCTACAAGATCTACTCTAGGGACGTATATGTAATAGATATCCAAAACAAACTCCCAAATTTTAACTCCTAAATCCCTGATTCCTCCTACAGATTCTCAGCTTTAGTAACGAGTAATTCTGTTCTTCCTGTTACTCAGGGCAAAATAATTCTTGACAGTTTTCTTTCTCCTACACCTGATATGCAATACCAGTAGCAAATCTGGAGGCACTGCTTTCAAAGTGCCAAAACACAGAGCACTTTTTATCACCTTTATCATTATCGCTATAGTCTGAATAGCATAATATCTTGTCTGGGTTATTGCAAGAGCTGTTCACTGGTCTACCTTATTCTGCCCTTGCTTGTACAGCCCACAGCAGCCAGAGGGATACTTTCAAAGAATACATCTGACCATGTCACTCCTCTGGTCAAGTCTCTCTGATGGTTAATCCAGACTTCTTTGCATGGCCTAGAAGGGAGCCCCTGCGTGGTTTGGGCTCCCCTCCCTGATCTACTGACCACAGTTTTGTCATTTGCTCCAACCTAGTCTTAGTGACCTTTCTGCTACTCTTTAAATAAACCAAACATACTTCCCCTTTACTGTCTTTGAACTTGCTGACTCCACTGGCTGGGATGCAGTTTCCCCAGGTTCGCTTAGCTTCTGTACCCATGGCCATTTATCAGAGAGTTTTCCCAACCATTTCTTTAAAAAGATTTATTTATTTTGAGAGAGAGAGAAAGAGAGAGCAGGAAGAAGAGCAGAGGGAGAGAGAGAAAGAGAGAGAGATCCTCAAACAGACTCCTCGCTGAGCATGGAGCCTGACGTGGGGCTTGATCCCAGGACCCTGAGGTCATGACCTGAGCTGACATCAAGATCAGAAGTTTAACTGACTGACCTACCCAGGTGCCTCTTCCCAAACATTCTTGACTAAAGTGGCATGACCACCACCACTCATGTCACTGCATATTCCATTTCCTTATTTTATTTTTTTCAGTAAGTATTGTCACTTGTCTTAGTGTTTTTTTTTCTTTTTTTAAAATTTCATAAGAAGCAAATTTTATATTTTTTAAATTTAGATTTAATGAATTAGCATATAGCTTCTTATTAGATTCAGAGGTAGAATTTAGTGATTCATCAGATACATATAACACCCAGTGCTCATTATATCACATACTCTCCTTAGCACCTATTACCCACTTACCCCATCCCTCCAACTGCCTCCCCTCCAGCAACCCTCAGTTTGTTTCCTAGAATTAAGAGTCTCTTATGGTGTGCATTTTTTTTTCTGTGTAGAAGAAGTAGGTATAATAAACTTTTCATGTTTTAGACAGATAACATTCTAGGATGGGTAACCGAAATGAAGATTTGTAATTATTGAAGAAAGAATGTGAAATCTTATTTGTGTGGCCTCCTTTAAGCTCATCTTTAAAATAGGAACAATAATATCTTTCCAGTCTACTACAAAACCTTGAGATGAGCATTAAATGAGATGCTTTGTAGGAAGCATTTGGATTCTACTCAATATTACAACATCCAGTCTCTATATGATCACCTTGTATATGAGAACTCCTTTATACTGCACTAAATTTTAGATGTCTTATTTTTCCTACTTTTTTTTCCTTTTGATCACTAAAAGATTGGTTAACACAAGTTTGGAAGATTTCTTACTAGAAAACATCACTATTTTTTAAAAATTTTATTAGCAGTATTCTCAATGACCCACATGAAAATTTTAGAAGCATGTTAAGTTTCATAGATGCTGAAATCCTGAGAAGAATAGCTAATTCAATGAATTATGAAATTAATGTAGAAAAATGTTGATGAGCTTGACCCTGGGTCAAAAGAACATGCTGCACCAAAGCAAGGGAGCTGTACTTTGACATCGTGCTAGTTATTTCACACATATAGTGCATTGAAGGCTCATGATAAAACGAAACAACTAGACATTATCATATGCCTATCCAAACACTGAAACCAAGTCTCAGAGAGGTTAAGAAGCTTCTTTAAAGTCACAGAGCTAATATGATATAGATTGAATGCAAACGGGTAACTCTCTAACTTTGAAATTCATGCTCTTTCCTTTATGCTGCAAAGATTCTTGTGTACAGTGTAAAAAGAAAAATACAGTCAGATTCATAATGAAGGCTAAGTGGTAACACAGAAAAAAAACTGACATTACCCTTAAGCCATTAGATATGGTTGTCAAAGAATGACTGAACTGAAGCTTAGGTTGTGTTCCAAGATTGGTGGATCCATTGAGATGGTGGTGAGAACCCAACTCTCTACTGTGCTGGTCAGATTAGTCTTGTAATTTTGTCTGAATTGGAGTATCATATTTTTAGGACCGTGGAAAAGCTAAAAATTACTCCAGGATAAGTATTTGGGATGACTAAAGTCCTCACAACATATCCTAGAGAAATAGTTGATGGAATTAGGGATGTGTTAACTGGGGTGAAGGGGAGGAAGAGGAGTTACTGGCAGTCACATAGACCAGAAATTTCAGTCATTCAATATAGCTTCAAACAATAAAACTATGACCATGAGAAGCTTAGTTTCTCGAGTGAAATATGCTATTGCAGGAGTTCTTGAGTTCTTTTTAACTGGAGGAGTTCAAAGAAAACAAACAAACATGATCACAGTAGGGAAGTTTCAAGAGGTATCCAAGTATCAAAGAGGAGATTGAACTAGATAACCCTTGGGTCTGTTCTGACACTTGGATTTCATGCTTTATCAGAAAAGGCTGTCTGCATCCACTCGTTAGGAAGTTTAGGACCAATAACTTTGTGGCTATCTCATCCTACTAAGAATGATAAATGCATATATAATTAAAACATTATCTGCATCTCAGCTGAGGTCTTTATGCTTCCCAAGAAGGGCATAAAATAGACCCGAACCCCAAATTCTATGCCTCGAGGAAATGCTGTTTATGTGTAACGTGAATCATTGGAGTGGAAGATGGGTCAGGAGGAGAAGTTTGCATTTTTTAGATTTCTAGATCCCTGAGCTAGCGTAGAATTGACACTAAGCTTTCTCAAAATCAAAATGAAACAAAACATAGCAAGACTCCCACAAATATTGGTGAATTGAGTGACACTTAATAAAGCTTAAAGGGGGTTGGTGCCTGGGTGGCTCAGCAGGTTAAGCGTCTGCCTTCAGCTCAGGTTGTGATCCCAGGATCGCAGGATCAAGCCCCAAGTGCAGGGAGTCTGTTTCTCCCTCTCCCTCTTCTCCCCAGCTCATGCTCCCACTCTCTCTCTCTCAAATCAATACAGGTTTTAAGAAAATAATAAAACTTAAAAGGGGAGTAAGTGGAGAGGAAGCGTAGTCCATATGGTAGCAAAGTCACTAAACTGGGCATGAGATTTGTCTGATTTAAAATGTCCTTGAGCCATCAGCCACAGGGGCATATCACTGGCCTTTTAATCTACATTGGCTTTATCCTCTTAAAACTCATAATGATGGGGCGCCTGGGTGGCTCAGTGGGTTAAGCCTCTGCCTTCAGCTCGGGTCATGATCCCAGGGTCCTGGGATCTGCCTACTTGTGATCTCTCTCCCTCTGTCAAATAAATAAATAAAATCTTAAAAAAAAAAAAAACCCCTCATAATGATGCTTCTCTTTTCTCTTTCCTCCTCAATCCCATCTCCTCCTTTCCCACCTCAGAACTGCCTCAGGAATTTCAGTTTCTTCCCACTCTTGAAGAGCAGCTTCATGAGCCCTCAAGCTCTAGAATTCACCTCAGACTCCTCATCACAAACTGCAATTTAGCAAGGTGCTTATTAGAGTTAAAGAACCTGCTCATCATAGAAATCACCATCCTTAGAGAGAGTATTAACATTGGAACAATTTATTAGCATTTCAAATTTATTATTTTTGTCATCACGCAGTAGAGGTGATTTTTTAAAAATAGTAACCATTTGAGGAATTTTTTTGGTCAAATCCCCTATTCCAAGATTAAATAAAAAGAGACAGCTTAGCATAGTGGTCTGGAAGCAAACAGATTTTGTTTCCGACCTTCTTTCTACTTGAGTGGCTCTGCCATTTTGGGCAGGTTACTTAACTTCTCTGATTTTTTTTTTATTATTATTATTCTTTCATCTCAAAATGTGATTAATAGAATGTGTTGGTGCCATCTGGGTTAAGTTAAATAATGTGTGTGTAGAGCACTTCACGTACTCCTTTTCATCTGGTCAGTGTTCTCTAAGTGTTAAAACCATTACAAATAAAGTTTCCTCACTCAAAGATCTTTTTAAAATTTCTAAACTCAAGATAAATTTTTCAATGACCACTGAAAATTTAGCTTGACAGACTTTGAAGAATATACTAAGGATATTTACCACTAATATTTTTTCTTCTGCCTATCATTTGCCAAACTGTCACTAAGATTTCTTGAAAATACACTTCAATGATTTCTGTATTGAAAGCAATTTATTTGACTGGCAGAATGATAGAGGAACTATTAGTTAAATACATTTTACCAATTTTACGACTTTCCCTGGTAGCATGATATCAAGATTAGATACCGTGATCCTAAATAATCAAGCTGACCTTTGGCAAAATTATAAATTAGAAATAGTTTAATTTAGTACCAACTTTCTTTTCATTAAATCCTATGCCAGTCTTAGACAAAGTTCCTGTCCTATGCAATTGGGTAGGATAGCTACTCTCACATGTAACTGTATGCATTTAAAGTAAAGTTTATTAAAATTAAACAAAATTTGGAATTTGAAATTCAGTTACCCAACTGGACTGGTCACATTTCACATGCTCAAAAGTCATGTGACAAGTGGCTACTGTATTGGAACACATGCATATAAAACATTTTCCATCATTGCAGGAAATTCTATTGGACAATGCTACCCAAAACTGAAATAACTTGTATCCTTTTTTGGTCTGGCACCTTCAAAACTGCTTCCTGTTAGGTGTCATCACGATAATGCCTTCTATCTCAGAGATTTTCCTATCTTTTGTCTTATATTATCCACTAGTAGAAAGGGGCCAAAGGGGAAGGAGTCCAGGGTTGATTTTCAGGTAAATGAATGAGTAACTTTTCATCTTCCAGAGCAGTATTTTTCATAAAGTGGTTTTAGTATGATTACCACCTTAATCAACTGAAATAGTTATTTAAATGTGAGGTTCTTAGGCCCCATATTAAAGCCTCTCAATCTGCCTTTTGCCTCAGCTTTCTCAGTCATTGTTATGGAATGCTGAAGTTTGAGGACCATTGTTGAGAAGAGCAACCTTGATGGGTCTTCAGTAACTTTAACTGAGAGCCTTAGATGTGGAAATTAATTTGCACAGGAATGGAATGTGATGCCAAGTTTAGGTAGCAGAGGAGATATTTTTGGAAGGATTATTTTTGTTTATCTTTAAATTATACAGTAGAAGGCTGTCTACTTATGGCTCCCTGCAGACCTACTTGCTAGTATAATTCAGTTGATAAACCCACTTCCTACTAAGAGAATTTTTTTTAAAGTTTACTTTTTTTTTTTTTTTTTAAGATTTTCTTCATTTATTTGACAGAGAGAGACACAGCTAGAGAGGGAACACAGCAGAGGGAGTGGGAGAGGGAGAAGCAGGCTTCCCAAGCAGGGAGCCCAATGAGGGGCTTGATCACAGGACTCTGGGAGCATTACCTGAGCTGAAGGTAGATTCTTAATGACTGAGCCACTCAGGCACCTCAAAACAGTTTACTCTTGGCATGAGGTATTTTCTTTTCTTTCTTTCTTTCTTTTTTTTTTTTTTAAGTTTATTTATTTATTTGACAGAATGAGAGAGAGAGAGAGAGAGAGAGAGAGAGAGAGAGAGAGAGAGAGTGTGCTCGCAAGCAGGGGGAGTGGGGGAGGGAGAAGCAGGCTCCCCTGGGAGCAGAGAGCCCAGGGCTTGATCCCAGGAGCTGAAGGCAGACCCTTAACTGACTGAGCCACCCAGGCACCCCGGTATTTTTATTAATGTTTTAGAATCATGTTTACTTTTTAATGCTTTCATTTCATCTTATTCTCATGGTTATTATTTATTTGTGTATTGATGTTATTAAAGAAAAATACTGAATGCATCACGAATTTGCCTGTCATCCTTGTGCAGAGCCCATTCTAGTCTTCTCTATATCAGTCCAGTTTTGGTAAATGTGCTGCCGAAGTGAGGACTGTTATTATTTACTGAAGTACAGTTGAGAAAATTTAAGATTTTAAAGCATACAACTTGGTGATTTGATATATGTGTACATTACGAAAGGGGAAATCATGTTAACATTTGTAAATTGGTTTTAAGTCTCATGACTTGATTTTATGTTATTTAAGTTTCCCTTGAGAAACAAAGAATTAAAAGAATTTTTAAAGGGAAAATTAATGAAAGAGGGGAAAAAACTGGGAACAACTTATAAAAAATAGACTTTTTAAATAAAATTGAAAAAGGCTTAATCGAGGAGACAAAAAAGTAAAACAGTCAAAAGCAGAACCGAAACTAAACAGTGGAAAGTTTTCTGGCCAGTCTCAACAAGGAAAAAAAGAAAGAAAATAGTGAAACAGTACTAAGATTAAGAAAGAGAGAATATAAACATGAATATAGACAATATATAGGTAATTACAAATAAGGCAATCTGGTAGAAAAATCTTAAGTGAAGTTTTCTTTTACTAGTTATCTAGACTTACCGTAAAGCATATAATAATTGAAGCAGAGCAATTTGCCACTAATAGACTAAAACAATAGAATAAAGAACTTAGAAGAAAGCATTCAAAAATGAGGAAGTTTGGCATAGGACAAAGGTAGCATTTAAGCACCAGGGAAAAAGGGTGGAAGTAAGTGACTATCCACTTATATCCATATTACATCCTGAACTTGAACCATAATACAACTCCAGATGCCTTAAAATTTTAAATGTGAAAAATCAGACCAGTAAGATAAACTAGAAGCAGTTCAAAGAACTACTACTTTATCTTCCTTTCACCAAATTTGTCATTTTTTATTTTATTTCATGTTATTTTATTCTATTTTTTTTTTCCTCCTGAACTGTCTATTCTGGCAAAATTGATGACATATGAAACAGAATATACAGTCATGGAAAGTTCTTTGTAATTATTGTTTGCAAAGCCAATTTACAGAAAAACAGCATGGTATGATCCCGTTTTGTTATCAAAAACAATCATAATGAAATGAAGTCCATCCCTCAACTCTGCATCAGTATTTGGATACTATCCCAGCTGACGTCTCAGAGGTATAAGAGATATCCAGCTGTTTATTGTCATTGGGTATCATTAAGTCGGTTCTAGACCCCATCTTCCCTGTCTTATGGACAATTCAATTGCGGCTGCATTGGGTCCTGTTCTCCTTTCACTAGTTACCGTCCCACACGTGGGAGGAAGAGCTAATCTTCAGTCCATCATTGTCAACACTGATCATTTATTTTCCAGGTGAGGGATAAACATTCGAAATCTGGTGTCTTCCTGCTCTTCTTGGACACGTAGGGTAGAGAAATACTTACTGAAGTGGGCACACTTGTTAAGGCACACTGTCCTCTTAGGGGAACTCATGCGGTCATCCTGGGAAGTCTGGATGCTAGGACAGTGAAACTGGACAGCAGGAGTCCTTCACATATTCCCTAACCTGTCATCCTTTATTTTTGGGTGAAATTATGCTTCCTGTTCCAATATACCTCAAAGATTCCACCTTTCTCTTTCTGGTTTCTTCAAACATATGTAGATAACATTTTATATGACTTTAAATTAGCATAAAAAACTAGAGGAAACCAAGTTGAAGCCACTATTGGTTTTTTATCCTTAGGAAAAAAAAAAATCCTGAGGAAAAGAAATCTAAAATTTGAATAATTGATTGAACTGGGGGGGACGAGGACAGGAGTGCGATACTGTTTGGAGGAAGGAAAAATAAGGAAGATAAACAGAGTCATAACAAATATATGCTAATATTCTGATTATGTGTGTAGGAAAAGATCTATAATGATACAAGTAACTAAAAATAGTTACTTCTGAGATTAGGGACACCTTTAGCTTCATATAGAACTGTAGTATCTGAAATATTTACAGGAATTTGCTACTTTTATGAACTACAAAAAGATTAGCTGAAGAAGCAAAATAGACCAAACTATAGGAGAGTTTTGTTTTTACAAAATTTCAGTTTATGATTATTAGGGATATAACTAAGTCAAGGAAACTGTCTAAACTTCCTAAGATACTGTGTCCATGCATGATGGAGATCTAGAGGTGAAAGTTTGAATGTTTATTTAAAACAGATTCTTTATTATATTTGAAATATTTGAAAAGGAAAACTCCAGTATGAAAACAATATGAATATAACACATGAGTTTCCAACAGGTATATATCTTAAAACTCTTGAAGTCCTTGGGCAGGTGATAAAGTTCAGGCAAAGATCTAGTTCTTCCATGAAAAGAAAGTTTTAATATGCTTTGGGACTCTGAGAAATGCCATCTACATGTTGCTTATTAGTCCAGAGACCATCAGAAACACAGAAAGCAAGATTATGACAAGCTAGTTTTGATTTACTTTAGAACAATTTCATCTTGCTTAGTAGAATGTAGGACTTAAAATCTGAGAGCTGGGCAGAAGGATGTATGTTGGTCTCTGAATCCCAGAGGAAATAGGAGGGGCAAAGAGCCAAATAACAAGAGAAACTTAAAAAAAAAAAAAAAAAAAAAAAAAGAAAGAAAGAAAAGAAAAAGAAATAAAAGCAGTTGTTTTTGCAAAGGTTCAGAGATTTTATAGTCCCTAAACCAAGGACCTAGAGTCTACTTGTCAATCAGGACCCCAGAATGTAGAGATTCCACTTGGGCAATAACATTTTTTCTCTTAACCTAAAGCAAATTTATGCCATCCAGTTGGACCATAAGGAGATAAAACTAAGAACTAAAAACTTTTTTTTTAAAAGTCCCAAATGGTAGTCATTGAAAAAATAAACCACCTGCAACAACGAAGAAAAAGAGGTATGCGTGTTTTTTTTTTAAAGATTTTATTTATTTATTTATTTATTTATTTGACAGGCAGAGATCACAAGTAGGCAGAGAAGCAGGCAGAGAGAGAAGGAAGCAGGCTCCCTGCTGAGCAGAGAGCCCGATCCCAGGACCTCAGGATCATGACCTGAGCCGAAGGCAGAGGCTTTAACCCACTGAGCCACCCAGGCGCCCCAGTATGCGTGATTTACAGTGCGCTAATTCAAGTGGTAAATTATTGAATCATCAAAATTAAAATAGATAATCTCATCGTTCCAAAAGGAATGAAATAGTAGGATAGCGTGGTATAGTCATAACGAAATGCTCCCAGATTCGAGCTTTTCCAAATTCTTTGTTTTGCTGCCTACATTGTGAACAAAAAAAAATTTGTTGGCTCTACTATCTGCCTCCCTTTCCAACTACCACCCCTGCCATGGGTGTAGCTTCCCCTCCCTGTTCTGCCCCAACCATCCTGTCCTCCTTGCTGTTCGCTGAACAGGCTATGGTCTGCCTAGGAAATGTTGCTCCTGGGAAGCAACAGCTGAACTGAAAAGTGGAGTGCTTATTTAAATTAAAGACAGTGACCCAAAGTCGGTGATGTAGACGTTATTTCATAATTAAAAGTAACAAGTTTCCTGGTTCTCAGCACACACATGAGCATTAATTGAGCATGTCACTGTGATGAGTCCTTTTTCATTGGATGTTCCATAAGGAAGTTGTAATTTTTATCGTTTAATACAGATAAGAAAACTGAGACAAGCTGGAAATGTCAGAGCTGAGAGTAAAACTCTGCCTCCTTTCTTCTTCTTCTTTTTTTTTAAAAATATTTATTTATTTATTTATTTTAGAAAGCGTGAGAGTGCACATGGAGGGTATTGGGGTGTGGAGGGAGAGAGTCTCAGGCAGACTCTGCACTGAGCTTGACTCCGGGCTAGATCTCACCACCTTGTAAAAACTCTGCTTCCCTCACCAGTATTCTGTACTAATTCCTCTGAGGTTATATATAAATTGGGTTATATGTATATAAATGAAGATCCTTTGCAGACCCATAAATTTAAAAAACCCCAAACTTCTAGAATTTTCTTGCAATGGTTGGCATAAGGTTTTGCTCATTCTCAATATAAAAAAAATTCTTTGTCAATGTACACTCACATGCACACACACACAGAGGAGTACTATCCATGTTTTCCCTCAAAGCTATAAAAAGGTTACCTAATCTAAAAAAAAGATATTCAGCTTCACAACTTATGAGATCCTCTATAGTTTTAATATCTGTCCTGCCCTGCAGCTATCCCCCAGCAATAAACTATACATAGGAATCATAGTGTAAGGGGAAAATAAAGATATAGAGTGACACCAATATGTGAAAGCAGAACATCTGGAAATTCAGTGAAAATATTAATAAACTCAGTGAAAAATTTGGTCAAACTTTTCTGATATTATATAGACAAAAATAAATGAATAGTTAGCTCAGTGAAATAGCTATTTTGGGATTATTTGAAAATAAAACGACAAAGTATTCTAACTATTGTTTCTAGATTATTCTTTCGTGAATTTGGCCATTTAATTTTAGTGCTAGGTCTGTTTATATATAGGTGAGGTATAAATACATGCTTAAAGTTTTGGTCAGTGGATTGTTTTTCACTCAGAGGAACAGTAAATGAGCTCTCTACTTCCTTTTCACTGCAAGAATAATATTTTAGAAATTGGTGTGGGAATGATATAACATATATAAGACATTCATGTATGGAAGTCAATAACTCAAATGTCCTGATCATATTAAACAAGTAGATTCTTTTAAAGATAGTCTTTTCTACTCCTGATGGTGAACTAGAGCCAGCCCAGGGAAATACTGGCATGTAGCCTTGAGGTAAAGAAGATGGCTAATGACAAAAGGAAATCCCAGAGGTGGATCCTGAGGATGGAAACTGTGGTGGCCTTGACAGGAAACAAGTTGGAGGCAATAGGGCAGAATGTGTCTGGAGTATCCCAGGGACAGGTAGGCAAGTTCCCATTGAGAGAGAAGAGGAAGGCATGTGCCTCCACTAATATTTTGGTTTTTGATTTATTATGGTGAAATACATGTAAAACTTGCCATCTTAATCATTTTTAGATGTACCAGTGTCATTAATCATTAAATATATTCATGTTATTGTGCAGCCATCACCATTATCCACCTCCAGAACTTTTTCATCATCCCAAACTAAAACTCCATATCCACTAAATAAAAATTCCAATTTCTGTCTCCCCTCGGTTTCTGATGAATACTATTCTACTTTAAGTCTCTATGAATTTGACCACTCTAGGTACCTCTATAGACTGAATATTTTTGTCCCTCCTAAATTCATATGTTGAAATACTAATCCCCAGTGTGATGGTATTAGGAGGAGCGCCCTTGGTAGGCTTTGCTGTCTTGAATTGGATTAGTACCTTTACCAAAGAGATTCCAGAAAGCTACCTTGTCCCTTCTTCCATGTGAGGACACAGCAAGAAGATGACGGTCTTTAAACCAGAAAGCTGGCTCTTACACTAGACACAGGATCTTCTAGTGCCTTGAACTGGACTTCCTCACCTCAAGAACCATAAGAAATGAGTATTTGTTATTTATAAGCCACGAAGTGTATGGTATTTTATTATAGAAGCCAACACTAAAGTATTTTGTAAATAGAAACGTACGATATTTGTCCCTTTGTGTCTCATTTATTTCATTTAGCATAATGTTTCTGCTTCTTCGATGGTGTAGCATTTATCAGAATGTCATTCCTTTTTAAGGCTGAATAATGTTCCATTGTATGGGTATACCACATTTTGTTTATCCATTCATCTGTCACAGGACATCTTGGTTTTTAATTGTTAGGTTATTGTGAGTAATGCTACTGTGAACATGTGTACACAAATATCTATTTGAATTCTTGCTTTCAACTCTTTTACGTACATACCCAGAAGTGGTATTTTTTAAGTATTAGAACTTTTTATTGACGTATATAAAGTGTTGCACAGATCATAAGTGTACAGCTTAATGAATTGTCCTTAAGCAAACACACAATGTGATCAGCAGGCAGGTTAAGAAGCAGAACCTCACACCCCACCCCAGTTGGGCCCCAGACCCTCCCCATAGGAGCCCAAGATCCTGACTTAACCCCTCAGATCAGTCTTGTCGGATTTTGAAATTTATACAAGTGGAAACACGCAATATGTACTCGTTTTTTATTAGGTTTAGGAAACTATAAAAATTATGTTTCTGAGGTTAGTATAACGTTTGTAAAGTCTTAAAAAAATGCATGTTGCCACAATGGACGTTTTGTTAGCTCATTCTCACTGATACATCATATTCCATTATTTGCATATTACACAATGTGTTTGCTCATTCTGTGATCAATGAGAACTGCACATCCATTTTTTACTCTTTTATTTTTTTCCACTTGTATTGGAAAATAATTGACATATATCGCTGTGTAAGTTTAAAACATGTATGATGTTTGATTTATATATATATTTCGAAATGATTACCACAATCTTATTCTTACAAAAAACTGGTGGTAGAGACTGGTAGAAGGAATCAGGGTGGTGGGCTTCAGGTCTTACCCTTTTACTTCTTCTACTGTAAGAAAAGAAATTAACGAGGTAGCCATATGATTTGTTTTTAAAAAAAAGCTACCAGTTGCCATTTGACTTTCAATCCATACACTGGGTTCTCCTTAATATGTTAATACACTCATTCAAGTGGGGCTTTCTGAGACTAAAGAAATTCTCTTCTTTTATCCCTACCTAGGCAATCTGGCAATTTTTCTTTTGCCCTCATTATCAAAGTGTGATCCAGTATATTTAACATGAATGTAGTTTAGAGGCCTTGCCATAGGAATTATATTTCAAAGAACTGAGGTGGTGTGGCAGGGAGGTGTTGGGTGAAGAGTAGGTGTCCAGTCCAGGCAGGCATCTCTTGGTTTTTCCATGACAGCCGCAGGATTTATAACTCCTGGTGCACTCCATGGGGTCCCTTTGACTCAGCTCTCTCTCCAAACCTCTTCTCTACTCTATCAGCACCAGACCCCCAGAGCACATTCCGCACAATTTACAATCATCCCAGAAGGATCCTAGTGTTTCAATAGCCCTAGTCGCTGTGTTGAGGAGCCACATATTATCTTGTTTTTTGCATTTTTTTTGGCTTTCTTTCTTTCTTTTTCTTTTTCTTTTTTTTTAAGTAAGCTTTATGCCCGATGTGGGACTTGAACACATGACCCTGAGATAAAGTGTTGCAGGCTGTACCGACTGAGCAGGCCAGGTGCCCCCAAAGATCTGAGTATTTTCAAACTCACGGTCTAGAATGTCTTCTACCTTAAATTATTTGTCTCTTAAAAATGCTCTTTTTGGATGGATAGCACATGTCATACACTTACTGTTCAGTTTTCAACTTATTTTGTATTTTGGATGATCAAGAAACTCTAATATTAGGGTAATGAATAAAGGGAGGATGGCTAAAAAGCTTCAAGCTGGGGTAAATTGGATTCAGAATTTCTGCTTTTATGGATTGCAGTAAAGAACTCTGCTCATGTTGGTTCGTTTTTGTTTATGGCGGTGAGATTCAGTGCAAAGAACGTGAGTGCTAGGGACGGAATTGTGTCCCCCCAAATCCATATGTGGAAGTCATAACTCCAAGGTGACTGTATTAGGGCTTTTAGGAGGTAATCGAGGTTAAATGAGATCATAAGAATCGGGCTGTAGTATTAATGGCTTTATACAGAAAAGAAGAGAGAGATTTTCTTTCTTCAGCCACCATGTGAGGACACAGCAAGGTGGTGGCCATCTGCAAGTCAAGAAGAGGGCCCCCAACAGGTTCTGAGTCTCCCTACACCTTGATCTCAGAGTTCCCTGCCTTGAGAACAGTGAGAAGTATTTCTGTTGTTTAAATCACCCAGTCTGTGGCAGCCTGAGCTGACTAAGACAGTGTGTCTTATCACTGAAGCTCTCTGCCTTGGAAGGAGTCACTTTTGCTTTTTGAAACTCAGTTTTTTAATTTATAAATTGTCAGTAATATTCCTTGTTTCCCCCAAATAGCTGGGAAATTCACTGAGATAACATACCCAAAGTATGATAGATAAAAAGTAAATTCTTTTTTTTTTTTTTAAGATTTTATTTTTATATTTGATAGAGATCCCAAATAGGCAGAGAGGCAAGTAGAAAGAGAGGGGGAAGCAGGCTCCCCGCTGAGCAGAGAGCCCAATGTGGGGCTCGATCCTGGACCCTGGGATCATGACCTGAGTCGAAGGCAGAGGCTTTAACCCACTGAGCCACCCAGGTGCTCCTACAAAGTAAATTCTTAAAAGTTACTTCATTTCCCCTTCCATCCATTTTTAAAAAAATTATTTATTTTATTATTATTTTTTTTAACCATCAGAGCACAACTATAAAACATAAAAGGCACCATATGCTGCCACCATTTTTCAGGCATAATAAGAAAAAATAGCTAAAAGTTATTGAGAATTTACTATGGATCGGCACTATAGCTAACACTTTATTTGCAGGATCTCGTTGCATCCTTACAGATACTTTAGAATAAACATTGTTATTCCCTTTAACAGATAAGGAAACTGAGACTCAGAGAAGACATATAACTTCTCAAGATTACATAGCTATTGTAGAGTGGATACGGGATTTATATCCATGTCTGTCTCACTCCCTGGGCTATGTTCTTAATCATTTTCTTATTCCCAAGTATATGATTATTGTTCATTCAACCCGAGGGCACAAGAGATTCAATCATTGCTCTCACGCACTTCACTATCTAGTAGGAAAGGCAAAAGTGAAAATCAATAATTAGTAAATAGTGTGATAAATGTTAAATCTGCACAAGATGTTGTTGAGGACAGAGGACAGACGCCAATTGTTTGAGGAGGCCAGGAAAGAGTTCCCGGATCCGTTTGCTGGACTGCCAAGGTGGACAAAGACATTTCACACTGAGGGTCCAAAGGCCCAGAAGCATAAGGACAAGGCTCATTGGAGAACTACATGTAGTTCTGGGGGCCTGCCGTGAAGGGCACACACTCGGGAAATGTAGTCAATGAAGCAGGAGAGGTTCGTAGAGTCCAGAATGTTGAAGAACATTTGTATGACATACAAAGGCATTTCAACTCTCTGCTATGGAATATCCATGTGAGAAAATCATTCCTGTACGTCTCCCGCCGTGAGACAGTTTCATCACAGAAAGGAATGTGTCTTGTTCATCTGAGTATCCAACGACGAGGAAAGGTAGTTACTCAGCAAATATTTGCTGCACAAAAAAGTGAATGAATGAATGAGTAAAAGAGCAGTGTTAAACACATCACAATATTCATTTTGATGGCAGGGGTACGGGGTTAGAGGATCCCAAGAATGGGATAAGGGATAACAGCGAAGAGGAAATTTTCCAGCAAAAATATAGTGAGAAGGATATTGGAAGTTATTCAAGAGAAAGACTGTCATTTACCAATATAGAAAACACAGAGGGTTGTTGGGGGCAGGGTGACATGACGTGGAGAAGGAGAGAAGCAGCTTTCAAGAGAATACAGATGGGTTTGGGTTATGTTGAGTGGGCAATGGTTGGATTTCTGGTTGTCACTTGAGTTTGGAGGCTAGAGCTAAGGGTCGTGCTCTGAAAACCTTGGCAATACATGTTGATATTGACAGAGAGTATGTACAGAGTAGATACAGACTGGAGTGAGTTCTGGGGTTGAAACTTAGGGAAAAACAAGTGCTTTCCAGAGATTAATACATGTTATAAAAAGTTATTTGTCATCAAAGATAGAGAAAGAAGAGCCCCGGATGTGGGCTTAGGAGGAGTAAGGGATAAGATGAATTTTGTGGCATGAAATCTAAGGTAAATTCAAGGGGATATGTTTTCAACAGGATTAAACTCTGCAGAGAGGAGTAAATTTAGCACTATTTGCTATGTGTTGTTTGACAGTATATTTATTGGGGGAAATTATGTGATATCTATGGAATTAATTTTAAAACAATTTTAGGGGGCTGCTTTTCTTGGTGCTATAATTTTTCCATGACTTGGATGCATTTTATATTCAGCAGTGGAAATTGAGCATTTTTAAAAAGTAAATCATATCCCCATATGACATTTTCATGAAAAAAAAAAAAAGAAAGAAAGATGTTAATACAGTGTAATATCAAGAGGATACAGTGAATGCAATTACTTGTTTGCTCAAGGCATCATTAAGTAAGCTGTTGGTAGGTGCAAAAAATAAGAAACCCAAATGGAAATTTCTGAGCAACTGGTGTGTTGACTTTTCTGGTGGGAGGTGCTCTTTAGGATGGCTATGGTAATATAAAATCTCAGGAATATACAGGAATAATCTTAGAGGTTTTTGAATAGAATGAAATTATTATGAATAGAGGCATAACTGAAGATTTGGCATACTTATTTATTTACAAAAATAAGGATTGTATTCATGGTTGCGAAGAACAGTTGAGATTCCTCTGTTTTTAATTTTTTAGAAATTTAAATTATCATCATAATACAATTTTTAAAATATTTGATGAGACTAAGTACCTATCTAAGTGTCTGTGCTGTGCAAAGAGAAAAGAAGCCTGTATTTTTTTTTTTTTAAGATTTTATTTATTTATTTGACAGACAGAGATCACAAGTAGGCAGAGAGGCAGGCAGAGAGAGAGAGGAGGAAGCAGGCTCCCTGCTGAGCAGAGAGCCCAATGTGGGACTCGATCCCAGGACCCTGAGATCATGACCTGAGCCGAAGGCAGCGGCTTAACCCACTGAGCCACCCAGGCGCCCCTGTATTTTTTTTTAAAAGATCTTATATATTTATTTGACAGAGAGATAAAGAGGGAGCACAAGCAGGCAGAGAGGCAGGCAGAGGCAGAGGGAGAAGCAGGGTCTCCTCCGAGCAGGGAACCCGATGCAAGACTCAATCCCAGGACCCTGGGATCATGACCTGAGCCGAAGGCAGCTTCTTAACCAGCTGAGCCACCCAGGTGCCCCAGAAGCCTTTATTTTTTTACAAAGAATTACTGAACCTATAACATATAAAAGAAAAATGTACATAAGTGTGTCACTTGATGCTCGATGATATTTTCACAAACTGAATACAGCTGTAAAATCTACACCCAGACCAAGAAACAGAACATAAGCAGCACCCCAGATGTCTTCTTTAATCTCCCTCCCAATCACTAAGAGTAAACACCATCTGCCTGTACGACATAAAACCTAAATTTTTAAACACTAGATTTTATCTGATTCTCTACCATGTAAATGGATAACAGTTCACTGAAGATGGTGCATTTATTGGTTTACTTGTTTTCTTCTTTATTTAGGCTTTAAACTTGTCCATGGCAGGGATTACTGCTTACTTTGCTCATGTTTGCAGGAAGAGTCTGATGCAAGGTTGGGAACATGTAGGCGTTCGGTAATTAAACTGACTAATAAAAATGGAATGCAATGGAAGCAAAGAAAACCCGAGAGCAGTTAGAGCCAGGAATTATTCCTTATAATACAGGTGTTTTGGTCTTGGTGGCACTGATGGACTAACATGTACTGGGACCAATTCTCATTCTGAGCTTGACTCAGGACAGGGCAGAGAGAGAATAATAATTCTCTCTGGTTGGTTTTAGGTCTTGTATGATAGGATATCAGAGAGGAAGATTGATAATGACACCATTTCAGGATCTGTTATGACATCAAAAAGATACTCTAATCTGACAAACTTTTTCTATAGTAGAGAATGTGGGCAAGATGTTTTCCTTCTGTTCTTCAAGGAGGTTAAAATAGTCCCTTTGCCAAGACCACAAGGAGGTTATAGTTGAAGGAAAAGAATTTCAGTAGTAATATTTCATCATCGCTGTTCATTCTACATATTTTTTAGCATTTTCTCTCGGTGTAGTTACTGATAAATATTAGATACACTTAAAATGTCACAAAAAAAGGAGAATAATCAACTATATATTTTGCTGCATTTAATTATCTAAATGTTGTCAATAACCTTGATTTTCTTATTCTTCCATTGTACAAATGACTTTTAATTCAACGATACTAAAAATAATTAAGATTAAGTGACTGCTTACTATAAACCAGTCCTGTAATTTACATAAATGAACCCATTCTAGCCTCGCAATTATCACACCTCATATTATATGCTGCCCTCATTTTAAGGAAATGAGGCTTAAAGAAGTTCAGCTATTGGCCAAAGCCATAAATCAAGTGGGTCTTTGACTAGAGATTCAAATCCAGGTCTGTCTGGCTCCAGAATCTGGGCTTCTACCTTCTGTAAGATACTTCAATATCTTATCAATCTTTATGCGCTGGGCTTTTACTCACTATTAAATACTCAATACAGTTTACTGAATATTTGTTTTGCCTAATGACTCAGTTGATATCCTTTTAACTAGAAAATATAGCAGTCCTGAGAGGAGGTGGTGGGAGGGTGGGGGTGGGGGGAGTTGGGGTGGTGCTGTCTCTGGTGTTGGCAGTCATTGAGAGAGATTTCTAGAACACACCAGAAGTTTGGTTATAAATTTGGAGCAAGTATACAAAACTAGAAGGCAAAAGTCCCAAGTATTTCATTCAACTCAAATTGGAGTATGACGAAAAGGCATCCTTGACAATTTTATACATGGATACAGGCCTTGCAATTCTGGCCAATGTAGTCAACTTTTCGGATAAATGTGTTGCCTCTGGAAGTTCCAGTTAAAAAGAAAAGGCTATCTGTCAGTTTCCATTATTACTTCATCATGAATGAAATGAACTTGTTGTAAGAAACTGTGCAAAGACTATCACAACAGCAAAAGGCCAACTACCAGCTAAGGGTGTCAGAACGGTAAATTGGTCTCCTGAGAGGAGAAGACAAAAATATCTTAGGCTCCAGTTATTTCCCCGATGACGACTGTTGAAAGGAGAGGGTGGTGGTCTTCTCTGGAGATAGTGAGAGAATACTTCCAAGAGGCTTCCTGGTTCCCCTGACATAGAGTTGGGGACTAAGATCAGGCTCTCTGTATAAAACCGTTCCCAGTCTCTCTGTAGGAGGAGTGCTCATCTCAACTTGTCCCCCAACCCTTAGCGGCCAATTCTTTAGCCTTGTTTCACACTCTGCTCCCACTGTGTGTTTTGGGGCATCTTTGAATTTCTCCCAATATACCTTCAGGCATGTAAAAGTACTCAAGAACTATTTTGAAAACAGCAAGTTACTGCTAGTATCTGCGTATGCTAAATTTCCTAAACTACTAAAACTCCATGAAACAGGGTTTTGACTGCTGTAATCTACAACTCTCCCAAGTATAATTTTAAGTACAGTGAGACACCAAATAGGTGACAAGGTAGTCATAAAAATACAATACTATTATTTTGTCTTTTAAGAATGAATCACACACGTGACGAAATAAATCTATTCTTTTAAAGCCTGGTAGATTATTTTAGGCCATATCCAGAGAGAAGTAGAATGCGTTCAATTAAAAATGATTGAGAAATGTTATTCTTTATTTTAAAATAGCTGTCACTTAAATTATTTATAATTTTTATTCTCAGCTCAAGAGTAAAAAGACAAATTTTCTATAACCGGATAGCTATTATAAAGCTAACCAGATACCTTTGTCTTTCTTCTTGCTTTTATATTAAGCCCTATAGACTAAGCTCTTGGCTATAAATAAAACTATTGATGTTAAAAGGTCATGGCTGTGACCTTTCACATGTTTCTTCTCCACTGTATCTATATACACTGTATACTTTACCCAGAGAAGAGATTCTTTATTTAAGAGAGCTTAAACTGTTCAAATTTGTAATGTACTGGGGATTTTGGAATGTCTGGGGGACTTAGTGGATAAAGAACTGACCTTTCATCTCTGAACCCAGACACAGTCTAACCTCAGATAAGTGAAAAAGTTTTGTGTCAGTTGCCTGCATGATAAACTGGTACTATCCACTATCTTCCAACCCAATTAAGCATTACTGGCAGATCTGGCCTCAAGAGGCACATGGAGTATAGAAATGGAATTACTTCTACTCCTGGAGAGGGTGTCTGAACCTTCAAGATAGGATTTTAAGGTTATAAATGGGAAGCATTGGCCAAAGTAGCATCTAAAGATAGAAATCCATAAACCCATGAGAAAGCCACCCCTCACTCCCATAATCGAATGCAAATTTTAGATACTGGGATATTTCCAAGTTCCATGCTTTTAGCTTTTATTTGCTATGTCTTCAGATGCAAACTGTAAAATATTTGTACTGTTTTAATTTACAGGAAAAAAATAACTTGGATGTAGCAGACAGTAGCAGATGTGTGTAGTGGTGGGTTGCAGTGAAATGTGGGGCTCATAGAGCCAACCTGATGTTCACAGAGAAACACAGGCTAGAATTTCTAACATATCAAATAATACACAAATCCCTGCATTTTATATTGGACTATGTGATATGAAGTTGTCACACGTTTTCATTTTATTATTTAGATTTTCACTCCCTTAACATTAAAATGAATTCCCATTTCAAATAAATGTTGGAAATAATTAAAGAACACATAAACTTCTTAAGGACAGGATTGCTGTTTTTTTTTACATCTTTGATTTGACAAACATGCAACCCAACAATGCACAGTAGATATTCACTCTCCACATTATCATGAATGGATGAGTGATGATCAAAAGAGGTACTATTGCATGTTGGGTGGCCATTGTAAGTCGGAAAAAAAAAATCTGTAGAGTGTTTCAGTTTTGCAGAAGTAATGAGAGAGAGGAAGTTGAACAATTCCTATAAAAATATTCAAATAATTTAAAATTCTAATAATGGAAGGTGTCAAATTTAACTTGAGAAGAACTTTTAATGAAAGGTAATATAGTGGTTAAGTATCTTTATTTTTCTCCCTTAGAGAGAAGAGAATGGCCATTGTCATTTAATTTACTTTAAATAGAGCTTCATTTACATATTACTGAGAACTTTGTAATGAGCAGTTATACAACAACTATTTTAAAATTAGCAAAAGAAAAAGACAAGATTTTTTTGGATATATTGTTTTGTGGATATATGATAAATGACAAGAAAAAATAAAATGGAGAACACTGATTTAATCTCTTTGGTTGGATTAGAGTTATTTTTATTTACTTATTAATATTTTTCTATATCTTTATGTGCTGTACACAAAGCATATTTGTTATTCTTTTAACCAGGAAAAGTAACCTCTGAAACAAACTCTAAATTTTACCTGGTTACAACTTTCTCTGTGGCCATCATTCATGTCCGGAAAACTGAATACAGTATTCATTCTGTAAATTTGAAAATCACGAAGTCCTTTGGACATCAACGGGGCGACACTTGAAGATGTTCCCGTGAGTAATTTGATTTGAAAGTTGAGTGAAAGTGATCTCAATAAAAATGAAGAATCCAAGTTCAAGAGCCAAGTTCTAGCAAAGTGGATAGAAGGGACTAGGAACTTGAAAATACTTGAGGGGAACTGCGTTGAGTTGTTCCAAAGGGAAAACAGTATGCTTATTTTGATCTATGTACATGGATGATCCGGATATGTTCTTGGTGTTGAAAAAAAAAAAAAAGGAGTCAAAAGGTCCCAAATGAATCACTTGTGCTAAGTCCCACATCAACAAACAAAGACTTAATACCTAACTGCAGTTGCAGCCTCTCCCAGGAAGGTGATCTTTAACCAGTCAGGCCTGGAATCACCTGGTCAGCACTAGGGATGTCATCTGCTGGATAGACCCCCCACCTTCCTTGAAGCGGTCTACTCTTTACCAGAAACTTCCCTGCCCTGCCTCCTTCTGCTTGTGAAAGCCTTCCATTTCGTATAGTTCCTCCAAGCTCTTTTCTGTGAGATGGGATGCTGCCCTATTCATGAATCATTGAATAAAGCCAATTAGACCTTCAGATTTACTCGGGTTTTGTTTTTTAGCAACGGGTTTAGCCAAATGTGATTAGCTGAACCAAATCATTCCTCGATAGTACTTTAGTGAAGACATTTAATGTGAATGGCAAAAATATTAGCAAACTAGGAATATTAACACAAAGAACAGAAGTAAAAACCCAGAGGGTAAGAGACTGAAAGATCAAGATCTGAAATATCCAAACTGCCTTCAAATTGGAGGTGAGAAAATGAGGCTACGTTTTGTCTTCAAAAAGTAGATGAGAAATACAGGCAGAAAATCTGCGAAGGATTGGAGCAGAATATTTTTGTGAGAAAAAACAATAGCTGAAATTCAAGTTTTGTAACCAAGGATTTTGTGTTTTATGTTTTAAGATGATCTATTTTCTCCATATGGCTTTTCAAAGGGAGATTGGATATAATCAGTAAGAACCATTTAAAAGGGCTTATCCTGGAAATATTATCTTCTTACACTCACTATTTTTCCTATCTAACACTGGAAACTAAAAACGAAACCCTGAATTCTGATACCAGCACACAAAAATTTTAGCTGAATCTTTTGTTTAGAGTTGAAGTTTTTGTTTGTTTGTGTGTTTGTTTGTTTGCTTTGAGAAAATATAGGAATAAAGCTCTCGTTTAACTTGCCTTGCGGTAAGTCACTGCGTCCTCAGGGCAGAGCTATACAACCACAAATGGCTGCAAATATCACATTCCTGTGAATTCATATTTTCATGACCTTTCTCAATGCATTTCCTTTACAGCATGGGTAACAATTATAGTTGAAAAAGCTACTTACCTACTTATTAATTTAATGTAAGTGTACCACATGAGGCATGAAGGTATGTCTACTTTTGCACCATTGTATCTGAAGTCCTCAACTGCATGACATCTAGTAGGTGCTTAATAACTGTTGAACAAATGATTAAATCAACAGGCAAATAAAGCTCTCCTTGAGCTTTCATTTCCACCTAACTCACACGTAAGAAAACAGATGTCTGCACTCAAGCAGCCTTCCAGTGCTCAGAAATGATTTTTACTATTTGAAGGCTGAATAATATCTTGAAATTTCATTGACTCAGAAATAAGCATTTTTCTAGAAATGAAACAAAAAGTAAATATGCAACCTCGAATGTCCCCCAAATATTTAATGGATAAAATACCAATTTAACTAAGAAAACGCAAGTCAATGATGATCATTATGCATGTTTTTCTTCAAAATTTCTTCCTGTTTCTCACACGGAAAGGCCTGGTTAGAGATGTCATACATGGTCATTTAAAACCATGTCCACTGATTTAATGTCTGCAGGCACTCGAGGCATAGTAACAGCCAAGAGAAGACCACTTGCTTTAAAGATGATAACACCTTTGGAATGTTAATAGTGTAAAACTTTCTAAAGGAAAATGATTTCTTTACTGCACAAGGAAAGAGTCAGATTGGCTTAGTCCATTTTGCACCTTTGTGCTAGGGAATCTGTAGGTTTAAATTACAGCAGCTTCAGTCTTTGCTTTTCAATCCCTTAATCCTTAAGGAGCATAGGTTTCAGTTCAAGACAACTTCACACAGAACATAAGAAAAGACTCTGTGAGCCTACCTCAAGTATGATGATCTTTTTTTCAGCTGTGATCTTTCGCTTGCATCCCATAGTAAAAATGACTTTGAGGCAAACCAGTGTCAAATAATTAATGCATTTTCAATGAAGGACTTTTTTCCAGTCTGCTATAATGCAATGCATGAAAAGCAATAAATACTTTCATGTAAGCCACTTGTACCTGTGGTTTTCATCACTGTTTCACTGGGATCCTTCACATTAGAGAACCTTTGTGAGGTGCCTAAGCTGAAATGGAAAGAAAAGCTGGCCTGGGAGGTTTTACATCTGGTAGCCTACCCCATTACTTACAGGCTACATCTTAAGAAAAAAAAAAAAAAAGTTATACAGGTTGAATTGGGGCAATTATGTTCTGATCTAAGACATATATATTTGTCGATTATTTCCAGGTGTTTCTTAAAAAAACATGTTTTCTTGATCTATAATTAATATTTTGCTGATGGAGCTCTAGCAAAATGCCACAAAACCACTCACCATTTCTCCATGCTGTAAATGATATGAACTAATAGTAACCATATTAAGATTCTTAGGTTTTTAAGCATTATCCTAGTTTGTGTCACAACTATTATTTAAAATTATAATATCCAGGTGTTGTATATGGTATTTGATCAAAGGGAATGGAAATGTAATGAGTTATAAGTTTTTTCCCCGAGGACTCAAACTGTACATAATGGCAGAGGGTGTGATTTATTTTCTGAGTCATTCTGGAAACAGTTATAAAAACCTTTAGTTGAATGTTCGTAACCGGGGTTATTGAATTTGCTGATATTTCCCACTTATTGCGGGGGTGTGGGTGGTTTAGAAATGCTATTTTTTGGAGGGGAAAACCAAACTAAAGTATCTTCAAAAAAACCCCCTACATATCAGAAAACATTAGTAGCACCTGCGGATTTTTTTTTTCACCTGCTGATTTTTTTAAATGAATATTTCCAGCCTCCATATGACACGGTCACAGAATCAAAAACAAAACAAAATACAAAAAAAAAAAAAAAAAGACTTCAAAATTGACCTTTAGAGATAACAAAAAGAGACACTTGATTTTTTTTCTTGATGGTGATGTATGCTTCCTCTAAATTACAACGAACAGTAGAGCTATAATTTTATGAGAATATTCCTAATTTTCCCCACATTAACCTTGTGTTAAGAAATGCTAACAACTTTGAATTACAGGACTAAGTACTCTTCCCGTTTGTTCTCTGCCATCAGTGAGAATGATCAGCCTTTCCCCTTTAAGCAAATGCAATAAGGAAGCATCACAAGTGGGTTGAACACTTTTTTTTTTTATTTTTGATCTTCCTCAAATATTGTTTGACCTTAATCACTGTCTTCCAACAAGCTTAATGTGACATCACCTTGAAACAAAAACACACAGCTCTCAAGTCTGGCTCTGGAATGAAAAAGCCCTGATTATTAGTCCTCTGTGTGATCTTTTCAGATTGCACTGATGAGATGAAGTTTAATCTCGTTTCTCTCCTCTCCAGCACCACAAACCACAGGCAGTTTAAGGCAGCCTGAAAATCTCTTACATCTGGAAGAGCAATAATTCATGGGATTTCGCCTGACAGCCATGACAGGCAGCAGGGCAGCCAGAAACAACCGTCTCTTATGTTGTGCTATTTGCAAAAAATCAGAAGAGGAGGAGTCGGCGCAGGACCACATCCTCCTTTAGCATATGTTAGTGGAGAAAACCCTTTTATTTTCTGCCAGATGCTTCATGAATAGGTCCTAAATATTACATAGACAGTAGCTATCGCTTCCAAACAAAATTCCTGGGTGTCTGCTAAGCTGCAAAGCATATGAAGGCCTATTGTCTGGCAAAGGGTCATGGTTAAATTTGCACAGATTTTTTAAAATAGATATCTCCGATGCGACGTGTAATTTATAGGCATTTGCACACCCTGCTGTGCATGAATATGATACCATCTTCTGAGGAGGATTATTTCATGAAATGTATATGGGATTTAGCTACAGTAACTTTTACTGGGCAGCTTAGAATGGCCGGCAAAGTACTAGAATTTACTGCGGCATGGCTTGCGCCGTCAGGCTCAGGGTTGGTGTTTATGATTTCTGCAGAAGCAGAAATAAACAACTTCTCCTTAATGGGCTTCTTTATGTGTAGGCAGCAGTGGCCCTATCTGGTCTCAAACAGTAGCTGGTGCAGCGGCCTGTCCTACTTCATGTGGAACCGAGGTCTGAGAATTTACATTTCTGCTTTTCTGACTTTTCTGTGGCAGTAGCCAGAAATGGTGAAAGAGACTGCGAAGGTTTGAATGGGTAGCATTCCACTCTACTGTTTTTAGTGCCAAAAATACACTGTGGCTAGAAGGACTCAATTTTTAAGACTCTGACAGGGAGGAGAGAAGGAAGCGGCCAGATTTATTTTCAGATTGTACATTGTCGATAAATCCTGTAAAAATACTCATCAAACGAAATTTAAAAGACTTCTCCGAGAAGGCCTGTTTTTTCCGAAGTAGGCGATAGAGTTAAATCACCATTCAGTATGCATTTCAAGGCATATTTAGGCAGTGGTCAGAATTCTACGAAGCATGGACGCGAGCATATGAATATGTTAAATGTGTATTTTCCTCCTTGGGCAAAGATTTAAAAAAGGTAATTACCTAAAACTTTTCTGAGGTAACAACAGTTTTGAAAGTTCTGAAAGAATGTTGACGTACGTTGTATGTAGGAGCAGGCAGAAAATACATTTTTTAAAAAGCGAGACAACCGTTTCATGCCAAAGAAAAACAATTCCTTTGCCAAACTACACATTGTTAACTTAAAATGTGTTCCATGTGGAAATAGGAAGACTGGTTTTAAGGAAAGGCTAGTGATCTGAAGTCAGCTGGCTCTGTGCCTGTCAGCTACACATTTTGGCTTCTAGTTTTACAGCTAGAATTGGAAATATTTATTTCCCTATTTAAGAGCGGTTCTTTTCCTTTGCCTAGTAAACCAATGAATTTGCCTGTAAACATGCATATAGAAAAAAGACTTCCAGGCAATACGCAAGGGAGGAATAATTGAAAATCTCTCGTAGGCAACATATTATAGGTTGGAAAGATTGCATTTTCCTCTCTTCTCATTCTGTCCGGCCCTTTTGCCAGCATTTTTTGTTTACTCATCACATTTTCTGGAAAGAAATTAAATTACCGAAGCCTTCGGCTTTTGGGTTTGAAAGCTTATGACCGCAAGACAGACACATATTTGGAAGACATATCTCTACTGATGACAATATTTACCTATCACCACCGTTTAGAATTATCAACATCAACAAGCCTTCAGATAGAGCCTGTTACTGGCTTCTTTGAAGTAGTCCTCCTATTGCCGTGGTCTTTTGCGGGTTATAGATGAATTCTCAAAGGCAGCATGAATCCACAGTGATGAGCATTCATTGGAAGGAACTTACACAGGGAAAGAGTCTTGAAAATGTTAAAATATATATATATATATGTGTGTGTGTGTGTGTGTGTGTGTGTGTGTGTATATACATATATATATAATTCATTTGCTAGTCATAGCATACTTACCTTGAATCACTTAATTTATCACAGGTTTTTCAGTGTTTGGTCTTGGCAATAAGGAAGGCAGGAAAAGGATTCATCAAAAGTATTCTGATGTTGTTTTACGTAATGTGAAATGGTGGGACTTAGAACTTCAAGTATATACAGAGCTGTAGTATTGATCTCAGTTTCACTGTCTCAAAGGCAAATCCAGAGGCTTTCAGTAGCCAGATTTTAGTAAGTCTGAGTGGGTGAGAGCTATTTATTGCAATCCTGAGAGTATAAAGCTCCTCCTTTTCACACATACCCCTTTGCTGGAATACCTAAGTTTTATTTATGATTTTGGATTTTATTTCACAGCATTCCAGTTTAGTTTAGCATGATGTATTTAATAACCATGTCGACTGTCTTAATTACCCTATAAAGCAGGGTTCCATTGGCATTTGACCCTCCACGGCATTCCAGAGAAACTGCAGGACCATGATAATTACCAACCGCCTGTGAGAAAATTAAACAAAAAGGCCCAACTTTTAAACCACCATTTTAAACGACCTATTACATCTCAGGAATAAATCATTGATGAAATAGCCTGCTTAACAGGAAAATAGCTATTCCATAGCAAAGAATTTCCCCTTGCATGATCATGAAGAGAATATTAAGTATTCTTCAGCTCAAAAGGTTAGATTTTATGTCTGTCCAATGCCTTTTAATGACACATTTTTGTGTAATTTTACTGTAATCAAAGCCTTTTCCCATAGAGGTTACAGACTGTAGATATTTGTCAGTCTTAAACATTTTGCTATCCATGGAATATTAAATGCACATATATATTGCCAGAGGAGGGAAAAAAAAGATCTGTTTATAATTGGAAAAAAAAAATCAAATTAAAAAAAAAAAGATCTATGAATAGTTTTACATTCTTTGATTAGCATGGCCATTTGCTATACATTTTGCAAAAAGTGCTAATCAATCACTCTGTGTGATAAGATTGATTTATTAATTGCTACCATGATCCAAAAAAATTGTAACCCACTTTGAAGATCTAAATGTCTGGATTAATTTGAGAGTGGTGCCAATATGTCATAACTAATCATGATATATCGTTATATTCATTTCTGTGTAATAGTTCTATCAGTTTGAAGCTCAATAAACATAAAGCTTAAATTCTTCATTCCCCCTACATTCCACCCCGATAAATATTTGTTTAGTGAAAATTGATATTTTACATATGTTTCCTATTATGCTTCTCTGTGTGACTTTAGAGATATACTAGATAACTCTTTTCTGATCTCACCATAATCCAATGATTAGGATCCTCACTTAAAAAAAAAAAAATTGAATACAGCTCAAGTAAAGACCTATAAGAATTGCAGCTTTTGTTCTTTTTTTTGAGAGAATTTTGACTCCCTTTGTGAAAAGCAAAAAAAGCACATGTGCCTTGAGGTCACATAAGGTCCATTTCCAGGTTTCTAACACTGATCACTTTTTTTTTTTTTTCCTATTGGCAAATTGCCTGGGGCCCAAGGAAACTGGCCAATGGGTACTTGAAATAATTGGGTGAATAGCGTGCTTTTTTGGCAAAGATCAATAGTAGAAAGGACAAGTATTAAATTTGTTGTCAGGCTTCCCAGCACCCTGGATGTACTTGTTCTGCTTTCCAACTGTGTGATCTTCAATGGATTACTAACCTTCTCTGAGTTGCAATTTTCTCACCTGTAAAATGGAAATGATGGTAGCTATTTCACAAGGTTTGGGGAAGGACTGAAAAAGATAATATGCCTAAGATGCCTTCTGCAAAGTCTGACTCATAATAGTTACTCAGTTTTTGTTGGATTTGGTTTTTTTTGGCTCTGTCCCCAGCAGAGTTCACAGTAATCTGACTAATGCTTTGCTAAATGTTTTCTTATTGAAACCCACTCAAAACCGCCAAGGTTTAACACAGAAGAGATTGCCAATTAGCGAGGAGTGGCTGATCAAGAAGCCTTAATCTATTTGTTGGACCTTTCAGGCCACATAAATTCCTATGGCCGCCAATGCCAGTTTTCAGTGGCACAGTCTTCACTGTTCTGAAAAATGTGTCCCAATCGTAGATTGTTTCCTTGGTTCTTTTTCGCACCGCTAAAGAAGGCCAGTGTCTTAAAATAATTTTAAAATATTGTGAAAGAAAAAAAAAAAAAGAAAAAGAAAAAAAAATCATTAAGTTTTTGAAGTAGAGATTTCTGATTCTTATAGTAGTCAGCTCTCAGCAAGGTCTGTTCAGTTCTAGAACTCAACCTAAAGTTGTGTTCGTGAGTGTCGGGTCTGTGTTTCCACATTCCTGTTTGCCCATTGAAAGGAGGAGAATGCCTCCCCTTCCACCAGAGAACTGTTCCTTTTGACACATAAAGCTCTGGTATTAAGGGTTAGTGCTAAACATTAGGCTTGCCACCCACTTCGGACTTTTCAACTCAAATTAAGGTTTAGGGCTCAGGAATAGATTATTCTCTATAGGGTGACAGCATAAATTATTTCACTCATCATGTAAGACCTATAGGAAATGGGTGAGAGCACCTATAGTGAGAGCACCACAACCCAATAAAATTTCCAAAGTTGCAGTTACAATAATATTTAGGAAATAACATTTCTTATAAAAATAAATCTCAGCCTTGGTCCTGGTGTAACATTATCCAGTGAAGATAGACAGTCTTGATCCAGTAGCTCCTGAAATCCATTTTTAATTTAATCTCAAACTCTTACCTCACTGACCCGCTAATGCAGCAGCTCCTGGAAGCCATGGTCCCTAAAGTGACCCTTACAGGCTTCATAGGGATGGATGACTGCGGTGGGAAAAATTAGAGCTTTATTTTCACTAACCTCAGACTGAAGTTTCAATTTTGTTGATATCTGAATGTAGATGACAAACCACAGAAATAGGATCAGTACCTGTGATGTCACCAAGGTAAGTAACAGGTATTTCCATATCGCTTTACCCATGTGACAGATTATCATTTGTGTTCTTTCATGTCTCACAATTCTATGAGGCAGTAAAGAGGCCTGCTACCACATCTCATTATGTGATGTGTTAATAATGAAGCACATATGTTACTCTATCATTAATTATTTTCAGAACATTTAATAACTCTATTTAAGTATCCTGGCTCTCCTTTGCATTTCTATATGTTCCCTTTCATGGACATAAATGAACTATTTTTATTGGGGTTTTTAGACTGGTGGTGGGTTTGTGGCATAAGATGTTTGAGAACTTAGGTTACTGACTCATCTTTAAGTAGCAAACTGCTGTGCTTCCAGTAGTAGACTGCTTTCCACATCAGTCAAGAGAGAAACAAGTGATTCTAGCTGGACAAGTTGTCCCCCCCACACACAAATTTTTCAAGCTAGAAATGGCAATAAAACGTTCTTTTTTCTTTTTGGTGAAGCTGTGAGGATATGGGTTTGGGGAGCCACGTTGATCACTAGGTGAAGAAAGTTCAGTGTAGAAGAAAATAAAGCCAATGAGAAAGAGAAGATAAAAGGGGTGAAGGGTAGAAAGTCCTGATAATTCTTCTTTATCCGTGGATCCAATCCTAGCGGCCAGCCCCAACTCTTTAATGATTGGGTTGTATAAACCCATGAGTTTCCTGTTTGAGCTTGTTTAGGATGGACTTCTAGATCTTAAACTAATGGTGACAACAACAAAAACATCCCAACCAATACAGAGAAATATCAGAGCCTCTTTTCATCCCTGACTCAGGAAGAATCACAGATCCCTTACTTTAGAATGCCTTTCTTATGGTCATTTTTTGGTTTTGCCCGTATAAAATCTCTCCCCTCTTCTTTTCTAAAAGTAAACCATTTTTCCCTGGGATACTGTCTCCCCTCCTATTATCCATCTACTCTACATAGACAAGGCAGACCCACTGTAAGCTGGGGGTGGTGGGAGTGATGAAGGGCTCCGCCACTCAGCACATTTCATGGCCTTGGCCAGGTTCAACAGGAGATAGAATCTATACCCTTGGGAGTTAAGCCCAGTGCTTTTATAAGACTTGAAAACAGCTTTAGCTCTTTCCACCAGGATTGCTAACAACAAGAAGTGATGCTAGAAGTATTGGTGTCCTCTCTGTGGAATGCTGAGCAGACACGTTGAAATGGACCAGATCCTGGTGACATTATCTGAACCTCTATGTCTGCCCATGCCAATGGTCAATTCTTAGGCACTCGGCAGTCTTCCTCTAGATTTTACAGTTCCATGAAACAATAAAGAGCCTCCACATTTGTTGTCAGCTTAAGTCAATTTAATGTTTTGGCTTCTGTCTGTTGAAACCAAAATAGTCCTGAATAATATATCCTTAGAGCACCAGGCCAAAGGACTCTAAATCTTTCTTTGAATATTGTCAGCCAGGGTTCTGTTCTGTGCCCGGTGATTTGTCCTTCTCCAGAAGAACATGTGATATCAGTTGTCACTAGATCAATATACCTGTTCCTGTGAACAAGGAAGATTTGAGGATACTTGCTGCTTTGTTTGAATTCTAACCCTGCATGTTTCAAGAAATGACACTGAACCATGATCCCAGGCATATTGGTGGCTAGTCCTTGGGGCTACTGGGACTTTTCTACTGGGACTGCTGAGAGCAAGGACAAGTGACACTGGAGGGCCTGGGGAAAGGAGAAATGTGGCCTAAATCGTTACATTTTATCTCTCTCTCTCTCTTTCTCTCTTTCTTCCTTTCCTCTTTCTTTCTTTCAGATTATTTATTTATTTATTTTTGAGAGACACAAAGAGAGAGAGAGGACAAGCAGAGGGAGGGAGAAGCAGACTCCCTGTTGAGCAGGGACCCAGATGTGAGACTTGATCCCAGGACCCTGAGATCATAGACTGAGCCAAAGACAGATGCTTAACCAACTGAGCCACATATTTTCTTTTCTTTCTTTTTAAAAAATTATTATTTTTTTATTTTTTAATTCTTTTATAAACATATAATATATTATTAGCCCTAGGGGTACAGGTCTGTGATTCGCCGGTTTACATACTGCATAGCACTCACCATAGCACATACCCTCCCCAATGTCCATAACCCCACCACCCTCTCCTGCCACCCCTCCCCCCAGCAGCCCTCAGTTTGTTTTGTGATATTAAGAGTCTCTTATGGTGGGGTAATGGACATTGGGGAGGGTATGTGCTATAGTGAGTGCTGTGAAGTGTGTAAACCTGGCGATTCACAGACCTCTACCCCTGGGGATAAAAATATATGTTTATTAAAAAAAAATTAAAAAAAAAAAAGAGTCTCTTATGGTTTGTCTCCCTCCCGATCCCATCTTGTTTCATTTATTCTTTTCCTACCCCCCAACCTCCCCACGTCGTTTCCTACCTTGTTAGGGAATGAAACTCCTTAAATGACATGGTTCACTATCTCTGTCATTTCCCCTCAGTACTTTCAAAGTTATACCTCTTTCTTGTTTGCCCTCTTTAGAATGAATACAAGAGTAATAAAGGAGCCAGGCACTTGGAGTTTGGCCCGAACCTAAAGGTGATCTGCGGTACCTATGACAGCTGCCGAGTCACCTGGTTACCTTTGTTCATTTTGCTCACCTTCCTCTTTCCAAGGTCGGCAACTTTTGGCTCCCAGCACAATGTGTCCCTGAGCTGGGCTCGCAGCTCAAGGATAAACCTCAATCCTCAAGTAGAGGATAGGGACGTCAAATAGGAAAGGGTGACAACGGAAGTAAGCTTAGAGAATGCCTTAGAAAACATATCCGAATGACGAATTTCCTCACCCCTAGGGCTCGGGCAGCTTTTTGATATTTCGATTTCCTATTTTTTTGGTCTGTCTCAAAACAAAGGACACCATCTTACAGACATCCTACAAAGCATCTTGGTACCTTCAGGGTCAAGACAAAGAAAGCAATATTTGCAAGACACCCATCTGCTCTCTACCACCTCAGGTCTTATATCTAGTCTGAGAAACTCTTCTGCCCCAAATTACTGTCAACACAAAAACTTCAGTCTTACATGCTTTTTATACCTTTTCAGACTCTATGTAAAACCAAGGTATTCCAGGTCTGTGTAGGTCTTTGGATAAACATAAGTACATATGATTATTAATGACAAATTCTTAATTAATTCTTAATACCTTATGCAATAGGTATTAAGCACTTCTCAAGGGCCAGACATTGTACTATGTGCTGGTTATAGATTAGTTAAATGAGACAATATCACCACTATTGGCACATACTTAGCTGCCTGAGGAGAGGGCTGGCTTCAGAGAAATCATTAAACATATACAGAATATCAAAAATATTTTGGTAGGATTTAAGCTAATCTAGGAGGTCAGGAAAGGCTCACCAGATGAGGTAACATTGAAGGATGAGCACTTAGTTAAACAAAGAAGCCAGACAAAATCTTCCTAAATACAGTGAACAGAATATCCAGAAAAGACAAGACAAGGGGATTAAAAGCATCAGTGTGGCTAGAGTCTAGAAAAGCAAGAAGGAACATAGCCCTTGGGGAGACCAGGGAGGTGGGAAGGAGCCAGATTTTGGAGAGGCTGTTAAGCCATGTTAAGATTGTTTTTAATTAATGTAGACTTGAAGAAAACTACACAGATTTGGAACAGATGCTGTGGGAAATGGGAAATAGCTGTCGAGAGAGGAGCAGAAGGATTGCCAGTGTTTGTGAAGGCCCAGCTAAGGTTGGACATCATGACAATGTAATGAAAGCAATCAGCACAGCTAGTCCATTTTCTCCAACAGCACTTAGCAGCCTGGAAGTAGGCACGATGAAAATGGGTAACTAGGTTGCCTTCGAATATAGAGATTGGCTGGCTGTGTGCAAATGTATAAAAGGAAAATAAATGAAATTGTTGGTATAGGCAGTGGTGTTGACTGACCACAAGAACTCATTCATGCAAAGAAAAAGTATGTAACACCACCAGTACAACTCTGGGAGTCCTGATTGCCTTCCTCACCTCCGTGGTCACCGGGATCTCATTTTGAGGACATTACTTCAAATGTTTAAAATGAGAACATTTATGGAAAGAATTTCGCTTAGGCCTAGCATGTGGTAGATGCTCAACAAATGTTATTTTATAAGGAAGGGAGTAAAAGTAGGTGTGGGAGAGACTGCAAGACTTGAAGAAAGTCTCGATAAAGGGCAAATGGTTCTGGAGGAGTTGAAGCTTCAACTCGGTAGGACTGTGGAGGTAACAGAGGTGGAGGGATCTTCATAGAAAGTTAGAGACCGACCTGGTGAAGAGTGGAAATGAAGACCTTTCGGGTAGCAGAAATCCAGACACCACAATGAGAGCAGCATTTACTAGGTCATCAGCATGCCTCCCACTATGCTGATGAGCCATATCCTCAGTCAAGTGCTTTGTGGAAGGCACGTTATAGGATCAGGAATCTCTTGTCACAGGAACAACAACTGTCCCATTTCAGACCTTCTCTCCCTTAATTGTTGCCTTTCCTTTTTGGGTCTGCACGTTCTCCTACTCTTCTGAGTCTTTCTCTGAACCGCCTTTTATAATCCTGCTCTTGTGATAAAACTTTGCTCCTTGTCTTTTCTAGCTGTAATTCTCATCTGCCCTCTCTCCTCAGAACCCAAGTTCATAGGGAGATCAAGAAATCTCTTTTTTTTTTCCATTGCCTGATCATGCTTTAAACAGGGGCAGTCATCAGGGTTCTTTGATTGAAGCCCAGATTCCCAAATACCTTTTTGTTCACTAAATTTCATACTCTGTTCATAGCCTGCACTCGTTTATTCATAAACTTTTATCATGGGGGTCTATCTGCCCCAGCTGGGAGTTGTCCCAGGGGCTGGGTCAGAGTCACTGTCCTTGACCCCTCTGTAGCTTGTAACAACTGGTTTCTCCCATTTTGATGACACTTCCCCTTTGTGACTCTACCTCACCCCATTTTGCCCACTTTTCATGACCACTGACTCCTTCAGGGCACCACTGTTCTAGAACACTTTCTGTAGAGCGAATAAGCTGATCGCCCTAGGTTCCTAGGTTCCTCTCTACATGAGTATCTGGGAGATTTCTTTCAATTCTCATTCATTGATCTATCACTTCCCGACAGATAATTCTCAAAAAGATGTTCCTTCTCTGATCTGGTCCCCAAGCTCCAGGCTGCATTCCTGATCACTCACCAAAACTAAAATTAAACTGATCAAACTAGTAATTGATTGGCTCAGTTCTATAGAGTTTACAAATGACTCTCCCCTATCTCCTCTTTGGGCCACTATCCAATGTATTGGCATGCTGATCGATTTATATTTCCCTCCTTCCCTCTGTCTAGAATCTGGAAGACGAGGCTCTAGTCTTCTCTTCTTGGTGGCATGTATTTCCTTTCATTTTAGTTTTCGTGCCGTCCCTCCTACCTCAACTGGGAACTTTCACCATCAATCGTCACTTTTCTCTCCTGGGTCTTCCATCTCCTTGTTTTCTTTGGTTTCCTTTCTTCAGCTGCAAACGTGCTCACCACACCCACCCTCCCTGGTCTGAAGATGACCTCCCTTCAACCTTGACTCCCCTGACAACATTGCCTCACTTTTCAGCTCTGGCTTTCTTCACTTCATTACTCTCAATTCCCTTCTCATTACTATCAGGGTTCCGTGCCCACCACACGACTGAAATCTTAGAAATCATTGCATCGCCATGCAGGGCCTGCAAAGTGTGAACTTACTGTTTTGAAATCTGACTATTCCAGTTCAGGTAAAGAGAAAAAATCTCTTCATCTGTATACTCTAAACCTCCTTCAAACCAGGCTTTGTCCTCTTCTAATCCAGAGGAAAAGGTGCTGCAGCTAAAATTCAAAGAGAAAATAAAGAATTTAAATTTTTTGCTTTTGTTTCCAGAACCCAATTACTGAAGTCATAAGGGCAATTTAAGAAACTTCCTAAGATGAACTGGATGATATGAGATTATTACTCAGGTACAGATCTTGGAACTTTTCCCTTGGAATCTGCTACTCTAACATACATCTTCATGTAAACACCAATAATCTCAAATTTTCCTCTTGTTTATTACTTGACTGCAATTTTAAAACATATTTTATCTTTCATGCACAAAACATCACTTTTTCATGTTTTATTTCTCTCACTCACTACTCCTATTTTTTTTTTTTTAAGATTTTATTTATTTATTTGGGAGAGAGAGAAAGTGAGAGAAAGAGCATCAGCAGAGAGGCAGGGGCAGAGGGAGAGGGAGAAGCAGAGTCCCCACTGAGCAGGGAGCCCCATGTGGGACTCAATCCCTAGACCCTGGGATCATGACCTGAGCTGAAGGCAGACACTTAACCGACTGAGCCACCCAGAAACCCCTCTCACTCAGTTTATTTTACTCCCTTGCTTTATTTTATTTTTTTCTCTTAAAATGTAGTTTCCTCCAGATTTCTATCCTTAGCCATGCTGTTATTGGACCCAGTCTCTTGGGGTGCCTCGCCTTGTCCAGACCCCTAGCCCAAGGTCCCTGTGTTCTACTGTCTTGCAGGCATCTCCACCAGAACATACCAGAAGCATCTTAAAAATATATGTCCAAATTTCAACATCTCAACTCTGTTCTTCCTCCAGTTCCAAAGTGAACTTGAGCATCGGTTCTGATATAAAAGGAGTAGTAGGACTTGCTATTGTATCTCATGTAATAAGGTCACCTTCCCCCAACCACTCAAGCTAAACACCTGTCACTTCGGATGCATTCCAACTCCACACATCAAATATTGCAGAGCTCTAATCTGCTCTGCATCCTGGATAATCTCAAAGTCTTCTTGCTAAATCATCCCTGTTATTTGAACCATTATACTTCTTTTGTTTCTACTTATCCCATATTATTTAGCTCCAATAAAATAGCTTTATTTTAACAACCTCCCAAATCTCACTTTACTCTCAGCTTCAGTTACATGTCTGTCCTGGGACAGTTTGGGTTCTTCACTCTGGAACTCAATCTGGCTGTTGAGGCACAGCAAAAAGAAAAGGACAGAACCATGTTAATAAGTCTTAAAGTTTTGCACAGAATGGGTTAATGTTCTTTTCACTCACATTCCGTTGGCCAAAGAAAATCCCAAGGCCAACTTTTACATTAATGAGTCAGGAACTATAATTTACCCTTCAGGGGCAGACCTGGAAGGGATACCTTTGGTAGAAACGTAATCAGTAGGAAAGGGCAGGGAATATTTTGAACAAATACTACAATATAGTTTACACTCTCAAAACATTCTGGAGATCCCACTCTTTGTTCACGTGTAATTCTATCTGCTACTTAAGGTGATCTCACCCCCATCCAAGTCTTCAGCAATCACTTACATATTGATGGCAGTTGCATCTGCATCTCTAGGCCAGATATCTCATCCAACCTTCAGATTTTTATTCCAAATACTATTAGCTGGGTCTATGTAGCTATGCCATAGGCAATTAAATTTCAGTAAGCCTCAAACTGAATATACATTCTTTCTCCAAATCTGTTTTACATTTGCTCTTACATTTCTTATTTCGATCAACATTTATTAAAACACATGCCACATGATATTTTAATTGCCTTGTTTATTAAACTCCCTTCCTCCTCCCTTTTGACCCCCACAAGATAGTGAGCTCCTTGAGGCAAGGACCATATTTTTACTTCTTTGTTTCCAGAGCCCAGCTTTATGCCTACTTCTTGAAAATTATGTACCAAATGCATCTTTGTTGAATAAGTGATATGAGCATTCTTCTAAATGGTGTGTGTCTAGCTTTTTCCCTCTAGTCCATTTTCTGCAGTGATACTCTATGCCTTTCTGAAACTTAAGAGTACATTCAGTGACATCCTATTGCTGGAATCAAGAGCAGACTCCTTCCTCCCACCCTCCGGGTGGGAGGTTGGGGGAACCAGGTGATGGGTATTAGAGAGGGCACAGATTGAATGGAGCACTGGGTGTGGTGCAAAAATAATGAATACTGTTATGCTGAAAATAAATTAAAAAAACAAAAAGAGCAGACACCTTAGCATGGCATACAATTTTCATCCCTCTAGAGCTTAAATTTCCCTTTTTAGCCTAATTTCCTACCACATTTTCCATCTGGTCCAACCCCATCCAGCTAGTTGCATCCCCCAGGAATGCTGGTTCTTTGCATCTTCCTACTTCCTCCACCTAAAAGAACTTAAATCCACCCTTCCTCACTACCTCTATTTTTGTCACATGCCAAAATTCTAAACTTTCACAATCAAATGTCAGGTCATTAAAAAAAAAAAATCTTCCTGCATGGTTTTCTTCATAGCCCTGACAAAATTAATTTTAGTGTCCTAGTGTACTTCCTAGTTTATTAAGCTGTTACACGTACTTTTCAGACATGTTTCATTGTATCATGATTACTTAACTTGCAGGCTTCTTTCAATAAAGTATACAATTCTGAGGTTTGGGGGACCAGGTTTTATTCATCTTTAACCCTGCTAAGTGCTCGGTTCATAGTTCAGTGGGAAATAAATACAAGCCTGACTCCCTGAATAAATGAAAAGGTGTGATCTCCTGTCTCTGAACCTATATGAAGAGGGACAAGACAGTGGGAGGGAAGGAGTGTTCTTTGAGTGTTCCGGACACTCATCCCAAGCAGCCTCCAATTTTTTTGAGAATCGGGCTGGAAAGGGTTGGAGAGCAGAGGACAAGACTGAAAGTCTAAAACAAAGCATAACAAAAGTTCCCCACAATAGGAGTTCTCTGCAATAAGATTCTGCTTGAAAAACGCCAGTTGGTCAGTAAACATTAGGCGTGATGAACTTAACCAAGAAAGTCCCAATCTCCATGCTTCTGGTATTTTTCAGTAATGCACTCTGCCTGAATGCAGAGTGAAGGAATGAGATAATAATAGTGACTGAGGTTTGGAGGCTGGCAAATTTTACAGCTCTGGAGACTAGTAAATGAGACCGGAAGCTCAAAAGGGCATTGCCCATGAGCCCATGTGGGCACAAAGCAAGGTGTGTTCCTCCGATAGCCAATTGTGGGAATTTGTCTACAATTTTCCTTTTTTCAAGTAAATCAAACCTTCTGAGCATCACTACCTATGTTTATTTGTAAAAGTATCACGCATGTCAGTAGGCACTAAGTAATTTATTCTAACTCACTTAGTTTTATATACATATATGTAAATATATATAAAAATACACACAGTTATATAAAATCTCCATATGAATGTGTGAGAATAAAATTATACAGTTTTGATTCCCTAAGGCAAACAAACCTCCTTTGAAGTTTTCTTAAGGTAATTTTGATACTGCTATAATTGTTCTTATAATACTTATTTGCATATAAAAAATTGCAGATGTCTGACAACAATCCTGAATACTTAAGAAGCAGAATAATGAAGATCAATTTTAGATTTAAAAACACTCTAAATTCCATGAATAGATTCAGGTAGCAATTATAATTTGAAATAGCATCAATTAAAATACTTAGCATTGGTTAATAATCAATATATATTATAATATGAAAGTCTGTAATTTCCCAGAATAACACTGACATTCAGATATAAGACTGTACATGAAAAGCAATTATAATAAACATCATGGGACTTTAAATAATTCTTTGTACAAAATCTTTACTTAGTGTAGTGTTTGAAATTATACCAGTTTGCAGTAACAGAAAACAAGCCTGTGTTGATCTCAGACTACCTGACACAGGAAGTGAAAAAAAAAAATAAAACAAACAACCACAAACAACCAAACAACAAACAAACAAAAACAGAACAAAAAAACACCTAGAATTTAATTGGGTAAATAATGAATTGCAGTTTTTATTCCCCACTTTTGTTTTTCAAAATCCCTATGCAATGTGGTGTCTTTTTGGAAATGCTTGTTGGGACAATTTTCTGATGGAGCGATAGGGGAGGATATGGGAGAGTTGTTGGGATATGTTAGGTTAGTATAGGGAAGATGAGCAGAAATGAAGGTGCTTTATGTTGTGGCTTTTTACATACCAGGAAAGACCGTGTAAAGCTCATCTCGGGACTTTTCTAAACTCCTATTCCTTCACCACATCCCAAGACAAAGAAAGGACCAAAAATTAGAGCATCAGTGATTTTCATAATAGAGAGGTAATATTATATGGAAGAGATAATATTTGTGGGTTTGAATTGCTTATGGCAAAGATTATGATATAACTAGATCAAAGAGGTATTAAAATCATGCATACACATTATCTAAGAACACCAGATAAGGTTTTTTTCAGATTAAAAAAAAAATCCAGCAGATTTGTTTAATCATTCCTTTCCTTTTCCTATATCTCTATCCTCAAAAAAAAAAAAAAAACCCGTAAATTAAGATGTCGGATTATATCAAGCTTAATTTGATAATACAGGTAAAACCTAAGGCTCATGAAATAGTAAGAAAAAAAAATGACTTGTGAAATCATAAAAGTTTTCATGAAAATAGTCTTGCATTAAAAAGGCATTACTTATAATTTGTAAATAAAAGTATGAACAAAATTTTGAGTTAATTTAGGTTATTTTCTAGGGATACTTGACATGGTCAGTCATTAGGCAGAGAGGAGACATACTTCCCATGCAAACGTATACACAGAAAATCTAACTGCATATTCTTTTTTCATCTTGATTTCAGCTCATATTCCTTTATAGCAGTTTATATATATTTTTTCTTTACCTCATGTGAATCTTCTACTTTCAGGTTAGGAAAATATTCATAGAAGTTTATGAATTGGGGGCACCTAGCTCAGTTGGTTAAGTGAACTACTCTTGATTTGGGCTCAGGTCATGATTTCAGGGTCATGGAATGGAGCCTGCATTGATCAGTTCTCCGCTTAGCAGGGAGTCTGCTCTTCCCCTCCCCTGCTTGCTCATGCTCTCTATCTGTCTCTCTGTCTCTTTCTTTCTCTCAGATTAAAAAAAAAATTTTATGGGCGCTTGGTTGGCTCAGTTGGTTAAGCGTCTGCCTTCAGCTCTGGTGATGATCCCAGGGTCTGGGATCGAGTCCTACATCCAACTCCCTGCTCAGTCGGGAGCCTGCTTCTCCCTCTCCTTCTGCCCCTCCACTCTGCTGGTGCTCTCACTCTCTTTCTCTCTCAAATAAATAAATAAAATCTTAAAAAAAGTTTATAATTGACCCTCTGTCATGAGCATATAAAAGAAATTAATAATAAACAGGTACAGCATAAGGCTAAGCAAGTCGATTGAAAATTTAGGATTCTTCAAGAAATATTGGAAAATCCTGTGAGAATTAACATATTGAATGTGGTGTTATTAAGGGTAAGCAGACCAAAGTGTTGGAACAATGGACACAAAATGGACAATGGCTCCAATACAATGAGCTAGTACCACTTCTCACACAGCAGTGGTCTGTCAGGTGAGCTCCTCTGTGTGGTGAGTCAGGGCTGGGTTCTGTCTTCCTAGGCCTCTGCCATCCCATGGGTTCTCATCATCATCCGATTCCTGCTGGACGCAGGAGAAAGAGAGCATGGAAGACAAATGTACTTTTTATCCACTGTGCCTCTGAGGTCGGGTACAGCCCTCTGCTCCCCTTCCAATGGCTAGAAGTCACATAACATGCTTTGCTGCAAGGAGGCCTAAGAAACATGGCTACTAGTGAGATAGGTCCTTTCTAGCTATAGCCGTTCATACAGTGTGAATGGAAGAACAGATTTGGGGAAAAGCTAACATTTTGCCATATTTATCTACATCTGCATTTAGCGTTTGATCTTAAAATTCAATGATCTTAATTTGGCAGCTTGTTTAATCTCACTGCTTACATTTCTATATATAGGTCATATTTTTATCATTTGAAACTCTTCGATAATTATGGTAGATAAGGATGCCTCGGTGGCTCAATTGGTAATTGAGGTCATGATACTGCCTTTGGCTGAGGTTATGATACTGGAGTCCGGGATTGAGTCCCATGCTGGGTTCCCTGTTTAGCAGGGAGTCTGCTTCCCCCTCTTCCTCTGTCAGCACCTCTCTTTGGCTTGTGCCTCTCCAACAAATAAATAAAATCTTAAAAAATAGTTATAGTGGATAGATTCAATCAGTAAATAGCAAATAGATTCGACATAGTTAGGAATTACAACTGATTTCAATAGCAATTATTCAACTCTTTCTTGGGGATTGAACTGAATCCTTGGGGATTGAACCATGAATGTTTAACACTTTTCTGGACACTGCTATGCAGTAGTGAATACAAAAGATATGAAGCTTATATTCTTGTCAGGAGAACAAAAGCCAAATATGTGAAAACAGAAAACAAGAAAACAGAAATGAGCAATAAGACTAGTAGACATAAGTGCCACTGGAGAGAGACAGAGTGAGAAGTGGCATTTATTCTGTTTGGAAAAGGAAACCCCTGGAGAGTTGTAAGCAGGAGAGGAGCATATTCTGGTACCACTTTATTTATTTATTTATTTATAGCATTAGTTGTATTTATTTATTTTTAAGATTTTATTTTTTTATTTGACAGACAGAGATCACAAGTAAGCAGAGAGGCAGGCAGAAAGAGAGAGAGAAGCAGGCTCCTTCCCGAGGAGAGAGCCCTATGTGGGGCTTGATCCCTGGACCCTGAGATCATGACCTGAGCCGAAGGCAGAGGCTTAACCCACTGAGCCACCCAGGCGCCCCTCTGGTACCACTTTAAATTCTGCCATCTATAGAATTCAAGGGAGACATGAGAGTAGATGCAATGTGAAGAATATATAGAGAGATGTTAGAATATGCATCTAACACGCATATGGGAAACTGAGAAAGTCTTGCAGGAACAGGTGATGTGTGAGCTTGAATTTTGAAGGTTTAGCTGTGTGGTGAGTCAGGGCTGGGTTCTGTCTTCCTAGGCCATGGTGGGTCATGGTGGGTAAATCTGGCCAACGAAACAGAGCAAGAGATTGCAAACAGTGTAAAATATTATAAATCACTCTGTAGCATGAGGTTCAGAGGTATAACAGGACTACACTCATGAAGGGTCTTTGGTGTGGTATGAACATATTTAGGTTTTAACTTGGAAATAGTAGTGCATTGGGAGGACCTAAGCAGAGGCTTGGCATGATCGAATCTAATTTTTAGAATGAGCCCTTGTGATACCCAGGGAGAAAGGACTGGGTGGATATAGCGGTCTACATACAAAGTAACCAAAGGCCTAAAGCCCCAAGCTAAGACCATGGCTGTACAAGTGGAAATATTAAACATCGGTGAGAAGAAAAGGAGATGTCATCAATATTTTTCTGTTGTCTGGTGTTGTTGGGATTTTCAGTGATAGAGAATAACACAAGATGAGAAGCAAATATGAGTTGGTTGGAGAGAGAAAGGAAAAACTATAATGAGGTAGAGGGCTTCAAGTGTGTAAGAAATCTTATTGGCAAAAGAAATAAGCTTTTAGGAACAAACCATAGGGTAATAGTCAGAAAGTTATACACATTAAAAGCTATTGAATTTTTTTTTCTATCAACTAGTAGTCTAAATATTTAAATAGCACAAGGTCAGGTACTCAAAGTTTAATATTGTCTTTTAAAAAATACATCACTGGGGTGCCTGGGTGGCTCATTCAGTTAAGCATCTGCCTTCAGCTCAGGTCATGATCCCAGGGTCCTGGGATGGAGCGCCTTATCAGGCTCCCTGCTCCGTGGGGAGTCTGGTTTTCCCTCTGCCTGGCAGTCCTCCTGTTTGTGCACATGTGCTCTCTCTTTTTCTCAGAAAAATAAATAAAATCTTTAACTTTTATAAAAAACAAAAAATAAAAATAAAAAATACATCTCATAGCAACATTTGCAAAGCTGCCTATGAGGGTATTTTATATCAATCGACCAATAGGCAAAGATCATACCTACTTGTTGAATATTATATTTACTTATTTTATTGATAATCATGTAAATAAGTAATAGCTAACATTTACTGAATACATTACTTGTCAGACCAAGTGCTAAATACTTTACATATATTAATATCTCATTTAATCTTCTTAACAGTCTTTTCAAGTAAGAGCAAATATTGTTCCTATTTATCATATGATGAAGCCAAAGCTAAGAGGGGTTGTGTAATTTACTCAGGGACACTAGCCAGTAAATGGCTAATGGAGGAATTGTACCCTTATTTTGAATGAAAGATAACAGTCTCTATCACATTTTTTTTTCAACACAACACAGTGATTCACTGAGATGTCTTCTTGGATATCTGACTATTATTCTGATTTATTTTAAACCAAACTATTGGTTTTGGAATTAAAAAAAAATGCAAACTTCTTTTTCATTTTAAGCAAGTTTGATATTGTTTTAACTAGGTCCCTAACAAAAGCAAGAGTCATCAGGGCTGGTTTCTCCATCGGAAAGGGCAAGGTTTTTGAAATCAGCAGGTCTGGATTCAAATCCCGCTCTGCACTTCCTGACTGGTTTATCTCAACCAAGTTTTTTCCCTCTTAGATTTCACATTTAAAGTGAGGGCTCTATCCCCACTCTCTGCTGAGAACAGAGTAGGGATTCAATAAATATTGGCAAATACTCTCATGAATTGAGGATATTAACCATTAAGTTGGGAGCAGATACATTGAACTAGTACTTTTTTTTTTTTTTTTTAAGATTTTATTTATTTATTTGACAGAGATCACAAGTGGCAGCGGGGGTGGTGGTGGTGGTGGGAGCAGGCTCCCTGCTGAGCAGAGAGCCCAACTCGGGGCTCGATCCCTGGACCCTGGGATCATGACCGGAGCAGAAGGCAGAGGCTTTAACCCACTGAGCCACCCAGGCGCCCCCTGAATTAGTACTTACTTCATCATAAATGAAGCTGGCTGTTGTTTGCAGAATTTTTTTTTTTTCTCCTGTTTAAATCAAGATAAAGCACGGCCTCTTTTTTGGTCTTGATAACTTTGCCAGTCTTTTATCTGCCCCTTCCCCACCCCTTACCTTCCCTGGGAACAAAACAACATTAATTAAGAGATGACGAACCCCAGTCTTGGGGTGCTGGTGCCACGGACTAGGACCTGCCGGCTGAGTGTGCTCGTCACCAGCTTCTTCTCGCTTTCCACTTGGCTTTTTGCCCTTTTTTCCCATGTGTTGGCTGTTCTCATTTCCAGATCAGAGTTGACCTTTTTTGTAAGGTTAAAAAAAGCGTTAAAAGCCTCTGCCTTTTTACTGTCATACATTATTAGCTTTCTCATCCCATCAAATAAAAGAGCTGCATTCCCCTTTACCCAGCTCTTGTGACTGATGTATTCAAAGGTCTTTTTCTCCTTTATTTTCTTACAGTTTACAAAAAACCCCCTAACATCATGAATAAATTTAACAAATGTAGTAAAATAGCCCTCTATCTTCATGTGGAACCCCCTCGGCCCATTATAATTAAAAATTAATACTGAGTTGCTTTGAGTCAATTACCCTAAAAAATGCCAACATAATCACCAAATTAGGGCAGAATCTCTTTCATTGTCAAGTGCATATATTTGAAATATTTCAGTATAAGTTGATGTATCAAGTGACATGCGAACGGCAAAAGAGATGTTATAACATAATTTTTAAGCTCTTTATTTTGAGATAATTGTAGATTCACATGCAGTTGTAAGAAATAATACAGAGACAGCCCATGTCCCCTTTCTCTGTGTTTTTGCAAATATTTTTCAACCAAGTCATTTCTATTTGAGTGCGCCACCGCATAGTACTTCGATAGGCCCAATGTACTCGCTTTTGTTTGAGACCTGAAAAGAATTTCTTCAATGTCAACACAGTTTTTGCCTTCTCAGCAGTCACATGCTCACAAATATTAGTTTCTTTGTTCTCTGAGAGAGTTCCTGGAAAAAAAGAATACCTAAAAACTCAATATAAAAACATCAGAATTATTTATCATAAATGTAATTTTTAAAGTACATAAAATAATGACAATACTTAAATATTTTACCCACTCTAAAATGTCTGTTACTTATTATGTAAAGCATATAGAAAAGTTCTCAAATACCACTGTGTAACAATTAATAGTTACCCTGTAGCTTATTGTATGGGTGCGTGCATGCGGGTGTGTGTGTGTGCGCGCGCATGTGTGTGTGTGTGTGTGTGTGTGTGTGTGTGTTTGTGGTTACTTTAATTTGTAGATCATAAATTGTGTGTGTGTTTAAAGTGGTAGTCTCTGTTATTTTTACTGTGACATTTATTTTATTGAATTTTCTACAGGACTAGAAATCTCTCCAAAGATGCATATCTTTTGAGACAGACAAACTGAATAAAAGCTCTTTCAAAACAGAAGGGTTAAAAATCTCTTCAGAATTCTACAATGTTTTCCATGACCTAATCATAAAACTAAATTATCATGGTGACAGCCTTCCATAACTGGTTCCTCTGAGTCTCTTTAAATTAATTCAACACCATTACAGTTCTGGGAAGCTAGAGGCTGTGACTTAGAGTCCAATTAAAAACATAACATAATTTAACTATTGATAAAAAGATAATCTTAGAAAGTTCATTTTCATGGGAATTATTAAAAACTTGATATATTCCACATGGGAATAACAATTTTATTTCACCTCAGGTAAGGAAAGTAAATGGAAATAAATTCAATTGTAAGTACAACTAAAAAAAATTGCCTCCAAAAATATAATTTGGATACTTACACTGGTATCCTTGGTGATTGACAGAAGAAATTCATGCTTTTCTTTCTAAGTGAAAAGTGAAAAAACAACCAAACAATAAACCCTAACAAAGCTTTAGCCCCCTGAGTCTTACAAACCAAAACCACTGAATAGAAACTTCTCAGTCCAGAATGGATAAAGCTACTAGATCAGTGACAATTTTAGAGATGAATTTACAGACCATTCGAGTTTTTAGTCATATTAATAGTTGAATAGTATGTGTAATAATTTGGGTCAAGTATTAAAAATGACTAAACCTTGTTAATTAGCTAGACAATAACTCATTTTTGGTTATAGCCGTAGTTGAATCACAAGCTTATAATATCCTTTAACTATTAACTGTTCTATCAATTAACTATTCTATTAATTAACTATTGACTATTAACTATTCTATTAACTATTCTATCAATTCTTAACTAGTGGCATTACAAATTCCTGTGTTTCCACAGTAGATGCCACCAGGAAATAGCAGCTCTGACCCATTTTCTTAATTTAACCTGTAGATGGCTGACCTTCGGGGATTGGCGCAAACAGAGAAATGGAGGAAGGAGAAGACAGTCAAGGGAATACCTACTAGGCTGGGCCAAAGTTTTTTTTTCTATTTTAAAATCATAACTTTTTATTACTTTTAAATATTTCATGAACAAGCTGTTTGTCCATAAAATATTATGTAAATAAAAACAATGACTTGTTCAATAGTCTGGGTTTGTACTGACTTAGACATTGACAGTGACCTGGTCTCCTATCCTGATTTATAGAAAGAAAAGATTTAATAAACAAATTAATAGCACCAATTGTATCAGTAAGCTATACTTAGCAAAATATATTTCTAAATCTTTATTTTTCACCTCTTAACTATTTTTACTTCAGCACCACCACCCTGATTCACCTTCCGATCTTCCTTTTGATCCTGAGCTCCAGAGTAGCCAAAGTATTGAAAAAACTGATCCATATCCTAAAGCCCACTGAGGAGTCCAGACCAAAGGACAGAAGTGTGATGCCCCAAGGTGAACACGGTTACTGGATTTGGTTTATCAGTCACAGTGTTGGAGAAGCAGTTTCCAATAGAAGCATAACAAAGAGGCCAGCCAGCTAAGCAATTAGCAGCAGAGAAAGCCACAAACAATGAAGGAAGATTCCAAACCATGGGTAGAGGCAGGGTTCCCATAACTGAAATGGGGGCTCACAAGAGTAAAGAAGCGTTATTCGGGTCCTAGATATACTGTTGCAATAAATCCTTCTTTGCTAGAGATGGATGCAGAAGACTATTGGGTTATATGAAACCAGTGCATTTGCAGCCAACTGGAGCGCAGGGCCCTCTTATCCCAGAGATGCACTTTAGGATGAATGCCTTGAGGGAATATTGTAGAAGCCCCAGATGTTGCTCTAGGGCATTTTATTGTTGATTTAATGGTAAGGTCAGTGGGTAAAGAAGCTGAAACAATGAAAAAAATTTTCTACCTCAAATGAGGATTGAACTGAAAACTGGTAGAGAACATCTACCCTTGAGGGGAAGTAGATTTATTAGTGGGACACGGGATTTGGAAGACAGTGATATTTACTCGGCTGAGTGGGAGCTGACATTTAGGGTTTGCTGAGAATCCAATGATGTCATATTTTACATCAATGATGAGAATGATGATGTGATAATTTAAGGAGTGCTTTGTCAATTAGAAATCATTATTTTAATGATAGCTTATTGATAGCTATTTCCCTAATACTTCTGTTAACTCTAGTTCCTTAGGTCAGTGAATTAAATTAACAAAGAGGTACACACATGATTGTTGAATATACACAAGCTGTAGAAATATCAGTTTAGCTTTGCTTTCTCATCCTTTTTGCCCTTCCCATATTAACCAGAAAGTGCCAGATAAGTACCTCAGGTCTGTATCCATTCATATCTTTTTGAAACTCATAAAATTTTAAGTATTCCACAATGCCGTAGTATTTCCTCTTAGGTTTTTGCTAATCTTTCTGGAAATTCTTACAAATACAACTCTTTCGTCTCCAGCAATCTTTTTTTTTCAATGTGTGCTTTGCTTTTGTGCCTTTCACAACACCATGCTTCTGCCTGGTTTTGCTTCTGAAGTTTGTCTTTCCTGATTCCCTCACTGTCTTGGTTACTGTAAGGATTTCAAATCTTTGCCTGTGTGTACCTCTCACCTTCTGCTCTCTCTGGACTCCTTCACCACAAGAACTAATCCACTCCTCTCCTTTTTCATGGTGTGCATTTTACTCTTTTTAATACTGCTTCTTGAATCCCAGCGGAAGCTACAGCTCGCTGTATGGTGTGATTCTGAAATTTCTTTTCAATGTTCGCATGATGAAGTGACCTACCTGTTCTGCAAACAGAGATAGATCAGGGTGAAAAGCAATGATGCTTATAGTATTTGGGGTTCTGGTTAAAAACTATCACGAACTCTCAAGAAAGAACTTACACACGCATACATATTATTTTTTATATAATTTTAAGAGGTTTACTCTGAAGCTGTGTATGAATCCACCAACTCTGCCCAAGAGACCTTACTTATACTTCAGGATAAGACTTCTCTTACATAAAGAAAAAAATATTATGAGCTTTGTAGGCAGACCTGAGTACAAGACCTGTTTTTGACTGTGTAATTCTAAAATGAACAGCATTTCACTGAAGTTTCTTCTTCTGTAAAATAAGATTAACAATGTTTATTTTTCAAAGTTGTTGAGGATTAAAGATAATTTGGTTATATTCTGGCATACAGATGTCCCTCAATAAACATAATAGAAAAACAATGTATCTCATCACTTTCTGGTGGAACATTAGGTCCAATATCAAGATCACAGTATTGGGTGTGTAGTGAACTAAATTAAAATCATATACAACAAATTGCTTTGCTATAACCATTTTCCCTTTAGATTTGAACTATGGGCTTTTGCTAATTCTCATGCATCATTACATTAGCATATATATGTCTTGGTTATATAAATAATAATTAGTGATGCCTTGGGGCGCCTGGATGACTCAGTTGGTTGAGCATCTTTTGGCTCAGGTCATGATCTCAGGGTCGTGGGACCGAGTTTGCATAGGGTTCTCTGCTCAGCGTGGGGTCTGCTTGTTCTTTTCCCACTGCTCCTCCCCCCTCCATGTGTTCTTGCTCTCTCTCAAATAAATGAACAAATAAAAATAATCTTAAAAAATAATCAATGTTGTCTCAAATCTGTGGGTTTAAGTTCTTCATGGCAAAAATGAAGGAGGATTTCTTAACTGAGTCTAAAGAAGAGAATTTCTGCATCTAAAACTTTGTTCCTTTATGCTTTTCACTCTTAATTGCAGTTTTATAAATTGATTGAGATTCACATAGATTTGGGTTTTAACCTTAAGTGTCTTATATCCATTTTTTTAAAGCCCAGACATCATTCCTATTCCCATTTACTAAGTTGGCACCCAAAAGTTCTCAAGGTGAAAAAAAACAGCTTACATACCTTGTAAAGTTTTATTTCATATTTCATATGTGGAATGAAAGGATTGAAATGCATCCAGATTTAATGCTTTTCAGGTCACAATAAGCATGGTAATAGATCCCAGTATGTAAAGACAGTTAAGAATACACTTCCTGACCCACGGCGGGAATATAGGAAAATGAACAGTGAGGTTTACTTCATCTACACTGATACATGTTCTTTTGAACTAAGAGAGAGAATAGGATTCCATTTCCAGTTGTTCATGTACTTGGTGTATTCACTTTATCACACACTCACAAGCCTTCTTATGGGTCAGTCTCTGTGGTCGGCCCTAGAGATACGAAGATGTATAACACACGGGTCTTGCCTTCAAAGGTGAAGCAGAGAGAGAGAGTGAGCCCTTGACTTTTATTTAATGGAAAACTGCAAAGCACAATAGTTAACCACACGGACTTTACTGTTTGACAGACCTATGTTGCATCCTGCCTTAAAACTTGCTGTTATGCCAATTTATCCAAATTACTGGAGCCCTTGGAGGCTCAATTTTCTCATGGAAAATGTGGGAATAGTGTCTGAGTTGCCAGATCGTTGTGGATTAGATAGAAGTAATGTATATGACATGCTCAGCAAAATGGCTGGCACATACTAGTTGCTCAATGAACAATAGTCATTATTTGTTATTTTTATTTTTTAGAGATTTATTTATTTATTTGAAGGGGGAGGGTCGGGGGAGATGGAGAGAGCAAATCTCAAGAAGACTCCCTGCTGAGTGCAGAGCCTAAGGCTTGGCTCCATTCCATGACCCATGAGACCATGACCTGAGCCAAAAATTGAGAGCTGGACACTCAACTGACTGAGCAACCCAGCCACTCCAACAATGGTTTTTGTTATTGTATCTGTATCACCTTAACTGTAATAACTGTCATAGCTCTGGTAACCTATGGGGTTTTGTTTTATTAGTGAGTGATTAGCACAGGTATGAGTTACTCTCAGGCATCTGTTAACTGATAAATGCTATTAAAACCCAGCAAGCTAATTATTTCAACTAAATGATGAGCTGCTGACAAAGAATCTCATCAGGTGTGCTTTACTAGAAATATTCTGACAGTAATCTAAGGTTGAGGCATTCCAATTAAAAGAATCCATTTTGGGTTTTTTGGGGGTTTTTTGTTTGTTTGTTTCTAAATTCTACTTCAAGAATAAGGACAATAAAGAGAAAACACAAAATTAATTTTAAATAAAATCTGCCCAAGAGTTTTGTTATCATGAGCTCTGACACACATATGCTAGCTTGCATTTCATTTTGAAAAGTCACCCAATTTGGGCCTCTGGGTGACTCAGTCGGTTAAGTGGCCGGCTTTTCGTTTCAGCTCAGGTCCTGATCTCAGGTCCTGATCTCATGGGTGATGGGATTGAGCTCTGCACTGGGCTCCATGCACTTCCTCTGCCCCTTCCTTAACAGAAATAAATAAATAAATCTTAAAAAAAAATAAAATGCACCCAACGGTCTGTTTCACAAAACTACTGATTAACACATATATACATACATAGACATGCACGCATACACACACACACACACACACACACACACACACATTTTTCAAGCAAATATCCTCAAAGCTCAAAAAAAAAATTTTTATTAGAGAGTGATTCACTTTCTTGGCTTGGCATTAGCACAAGTATGTGGGGAAAACTACACAATGTCTGCATTTTTTTCCCTCACTATACAATTTGTAATGATGACAAATAAAAACAAAATAATCCCCAAACTGAATTTTTAAAAATGATTCTTACCTCAGGAGCCATAGTTCCTAAGTGAAAACTTCTGGTTTCACAAATTACTATAAAAATAAAAAACAAATTACTATAAAAATAAAATTGCCTTCTTTTCTGTTATAGCACCTTAATCAAGTAATGTTACAAAAAATGTGGTTCTGTAATCCACGTGCATTATGGAAGAACATGCAAAATGTAAGTGATCAATTCTCTGTATGAACTTCAATAGAGATGTATTTTTGTATGATATCTTATCTAATAAGACCCTAGGTTCTGGAGTGCATTTGTAGACACAATTCCATTTTTTATACATGTAATGCAATCTTTTAAAAACATTATTATTAAAAACCACAGTGCTTTTTCTACTTCTGCCACCGGCTCTAAAGTTATTGGTAATTTCTTGAATGTTTCCACGACACCTGACTAATATGTCTAAGTATTTCCATAATGCCTATCAGAGGGATATCTAGGTACTCTGCAAGAAGTATTAGACTATAAACATAATGAATGAGGGAGAGTGCAAAGCTCATTTGTTTCCACAACTCTGTTGGAGCCGTTCAAGTAGTTATGGGTTAGGGAAAACTGTAGAGGGTCAGTGCTTTCAGTTTATAGAGCTGTAATTGCCATTTAGCTGGAAAAGGGAGAGAGTTGCAACTTCACTGTTGTGGTCCTAGGACTTAGAAGGAGTTATAACATTTCTGAATTTTATCCTTGATAAAACCCATTTGATTTTTCAATGTTTAAAATGTCTAATATTTACTTATTCTCAGTGTTACCTTGCCACAAACAAGGCTTCCTGATGGAATGACAGTGAGGAAGGTCTGATTCAAATGTGCAGTAAAATAAGGTGGACAAAGAAAGGTAAATAAAGCGGTATTATCTAGTGCAGACATTAACTATTAAAAATAAGAAACAATAACAGCTGTTAAGCATGTAAATATTTATTTATGTGGAATTGTTCTGATGCTGTACATTTAAGCTACGCTTCACTTTGTCTAAGCCTTCTCTGCAGTATATTTGTTGTGCATAGTATGTGTGTTATGAGAGAGGGAAAAAAACAAGTAAAACTGGACTTACTGTTTATATCAACACAAGGAAGTTGGTTTTATGTAAAGTAGAATTATTGATGGACATTTATTAAGAGTGAAAATGAATTGATAAAGGGAACTGTGGAACTTTTCACATAGATACTTGAACAATTGTCGATCTACCTCGTAGTTCTGAGGCTCTGTTAGGAGGGCAAAAAGTAGAACAGATGATCTAGCAAAGTCTCTCCTTTTTCTCTAAATTTATTGTTAAACTACAATGTGAAACGATCTCAGGCCCATTTTCAGTTCTCTTACCGAGCATTTGAAATTTGAAAACCAGAAAGATGGTTTCCAACTGAATGGCTATTTTCATGGTCATTTCTGTCAATATTCTCAGAAGATGACCAAAGCATTCTTCATCACAATTGGATCACCTGGAGAAGGGAAGAGGGTTGTAACTAGGAGTGCCCAGTACATAGTCATTAGGAACAAGTCAAGCCCACCGGAGAACCAGAGGTTAATGTACACAGGGCAGCTGGAGACATTTGACAGTGTATCTCAAGGAATCCCAGTGCATGTGGTAGGTGGACACAAGCCTACAGTGGCAGAATTGAGATGAATGCTTTAACTGGCTGGCTGCTTCCACAAGGCTCCTTCTTTGGGCTTTCCCAATGCAAACATCTTATTAGTGATTTTGTAGAAGAGAGTTATAACATTGCACTTACATTTGTGGAAAGCCAAACAGCAAAATTTCTTTTATGGCGCTGTAAGAGGATGTCAATAGTGAAGTCTGAAGGGGTAGAAGAGTTTATGTGAGGTTTGAGAAAAAAAAAGATAAAGTACAAAATAGTCATTGTGAAGAGTTTAAAAACTAGCCTCATAAAGATGCACAATATGATTGTGTGGAAGAACTGAGCAGCCAATTGAGTTTTTTGGATAATGAATCTAAAATAAACTATTCAGGTGAGTGGTTTACTCCAAACAACTTTGGCTATTAAGTGCCAGCACCCCAAAAATGGTAGGGTTCACCTAGTATTGTGATTTTCCAGGGAACATAATGAATAAGGATAGGAAGAAGAGAGTTGAAGCTATTTTAAGATAATAATTAAATTACAGAGCATGAGATCTATATTGAACAGTGAGGGGAACAAAGACAGGTATGGAGTTAGGGATAGTACAATAGAGGTAGAATAAATGGGTTGGGAGCTCAAAAAGATTTAACACTAGTACCTTTAGAGCAAGTTAAATTTATAGGACTATGTGTAGGAATGAAATATTTGATAATGAGATTTCAACAGTGTTACGATTTCCGCTAATGGTAGTATCTAGGATGTGACAATGACAGTAGGTCATTGAAGTGGGAGGAAAGAAATTATCACTGCAGTTGAAGAGGTCAAGAGCTAGACAACTAGGAGGTCAGTGTGGTTGGTAGCATAGATGTTAGAATGTTGGGTCAACATGCGTTGTGATTGTTCTTTCTAAATGCTCATGTGATCTTAGGATGCATTAATAAAGATAGAGTGAGTAGAATGAGGGAGATGATAATTATGCTCCGTGGAACACTGGTAAGTCTTTACTTTACTATTGTATTCAATTCTGGGTACCACACTTTAAAATAGATAGTGCCAAACAGGAAAGGAATCCAGGGTAAGAGAAAAGAATAGTGAAGCAAATGTAAAATGTATCATAAAAAGGATAGTTGAAGAGATTGGGACACTTAGACTGGAAAAGAGAAAACCTTAGGGGAACATGAGAGTTGTTTTCAAATATTTAAAGTGCTGTCCTGTGGGGAAAAAATAGATTCATTCTGTCTGTCTAGTGTCTGAGTGAGAACTGATCAATGACTAGGTGTTACGGGAAGAACTATTTCAGCATGCTATAAAAACAACAACAACAACAACAAAACCCAGAAACAAACAAATGAAAAACCCCCCTTTTTTTGCAGTCAAAGTTGTCCAAAGACAAAATGCATTTTCTTGGAAAACACTGAAGTCTCACCATTTGAAGTGTTTATCTGGTAGGCCTATTGATAAGGAGCGTCAAGAATCAGAGTTTAATGTCCTTTCATTTGCCTACAAGGGCATCAAAGTCCAGAACATTTTAGCACTCAAAATTACAGTTTTAAATATGGTGACAAATTCTTCCTGGTTTATGTATTTGGGTTGTGTGATACAATTTTACTTATTTTATATCACCTTTTTCAATTATCAGTGACAGAGTGAGTGTGGTAGAGTCTAAAAATGATGAGACCTAGAATTAAAAGTGCCATATTTGAGCTCCTGCTATTGTATCAATTCCTTACTTTCACTTAACTTCACTTTTACACAGATACAACATGAGGATAATTCTAGGTAAGGAGGCTATGAAGATACTTTTGAGGAAGCAGGAGAGAAGATGTTATAAAGGCCAAGAAAAAAATATTAAATTTTATATAGATTAGTGAATTCTCAAAAAGGGACTGGTGTAGATTAGATTTTCAGCACAACACAACAAGATTCTAGTAGGTGGTAAAAGCTCACCAAGTTTTTCTGACATTCCTACCGATGAAGAGAAGGTGAAGAAACAAACAAAAAGACTAGCCAAACCAATAGCCCTGTTATCCACCATAAGTAATTGGTTCTTTTCATATTCCCAGCACCTATAATAATTATTTTTTTAAGTCAAGATATCCAGCCTGAGAATATTGGTTTTATGACAATTTATAAGATGAGGAGTATCAAAGCTAAGGTAATAACGTGGTCACATCTTCAGGCTCAGGGCCACAAGGGAGCTTTTAAATATACAGAAGTTGGTAGAAAACTAACTAACAGGCGGTCTATACCACCCTGGAGACTATATAATAATATGTAACTTTTCATACCAATCTTTCACATTTTTTACGTTGACTGTCTCTGTTACAGTCCTCCTATAGGAGTTGAGAAAACGGAGAAAAAGGATTTAGAGTCATGCCACCAGTAATCCAAATTAACTAAGAAAAAAGATATTTTGCATAATTTTATCTCAGAGGTGTAGTATTGATTCGGCTGGACAGAGCCTCAACATGTCTTGCAGTTAAGAGCCTTTGACTCATAAGTAGACTAGCTTGGGTTTGCGATCTTTTCTGTCGGCCATCTTTGGCCTACTTCTTTAGTGTTCTTGAACTCAGTCCTCTTCCACCCTGGTAATAATTCCATTCTCACCTACCTTCTGGTTCTGATGTGAAGATCAAAGTAGAAGGGGCCACATTTGTTGAAGGGAACTATAGGTAGATGTGTACACATATGTCATTTCTTTTCATTTCCCATAGATATTCTTCAAGGAAGTTATTGATTTGCACTCCCCCCACCCTCAAAATGATTACTGAGGCTCTGAAATCTGTGTAACTTACCAAAGGTCACAAGCAATCATACAGCCACCATTGAATCCTAGTTTACTAATTTCACAGCCCAAGATTTTTCCACTGTTCCAAAATGAAGCAGTGTGTGCCAGAGGTTGCAAAAAGCAAAGCATTTATTTGTTCCAGGAAAACCCAAAAGTTATCCCAGGAAGGGGATGTCATCATAGTATACTATTTGGTCCTGAAGTGAATAATAGTTACATAATTACAGCAAACCCTGGCTACTTATTTTACTAAAAATAGGCATACTGGGAGTTGGGAGAACAGGATTTTAGAAGATAATGGCAAAAGTGAATAAACCAATAAGCAGTGGTAGTAGCATATTATTAAAAATTTCATAGAACTGAACCTGCTAAAGCAAAGACGTTGAAAGTAAGGAGCTGTACTAGGAGTGGAGGGCACTGGAATAGCGAACTACTGGTTTCTGTTCTAAGCTTTATATTGCTACTGAATTTTAAAACTATATCCATGTATTACATTGATAAACATACATGATGAAAGATAGAGAAAATTTAAAAACTTGAACGAGGCCACTTTGTAAATATATTGCATTTTATGCTGGACTTTGGGAGCATGGCACAATTGATTTTGTTCTGGATATTTTCATATTCTAACAGTTTGGAATATTTAGAGGCTATTAAGATTTCAAAAAAGTCAGGGGCTATTAAGTCCCTATGAAGAGTCCCATGTTTGCAAAGTTAGAAAAACTAAATTCTTAGTAGCCAGTATTTGTTTTAACTATTGTTTAGAGTTAAAAGAACATGTTGCTTTTTCTGCTGCACAATTTGGATTCAGGAGAAAATCAGAACAGGATCAATTTGGAAATCTATAGTAAGGCTGTATGAAATCTTGGTTATGATATGTCCAGAAATACTCCCATAATTTCACTTCCTTCAGTTAGGGAGCCAAACTTCATTAGGTATTCCTGGAGTTTAGTTACAACTAATGATGAAATGATGAGTGACGTCCTTGAGGGCTGAAATTATATGACCAGGAAAAGACAAGTCTTTCCTGAATCACGGTATGAATGTGACAGGTAAAGTACTGGGTCTCATGCTTGACTGTACTCATATAGCATAGGAGAAAGAGGCATCTTTCGCTAAAGGCATCTGTCCATTTTTACTTGAGAGACTGATAAAGTGAAAATATGTCACAACAAAGCTTATGTTTCCTAACTTACAGAGAAGAAGTTTTCCTCCATGTATGTGTGTGTGTAGATGGAAGCATGTCCGTGTGTGTATGATATACTTAATCAAAACATTCATAGGTAATATGACTGATTTATGACTGATTTTTTAACTTAATATACCCAAACATATATATCTAACTACATACTCTTCTTTGGAGAATATTTCTCCTGGAAATCTTTACAGCTCTCCAAATATTGTCTCTAATTTTATTTATTTTATTTTTTTTTAAAGATTTTATTTATTTATCAGAGAGAGAGTGAGCACAGGCAGACAGAATGGCAGGCAGAGGCAGAGGGAGAAGCAGGCTCCCCGCTGAGCAAGGAGCCCGATGTGGGACTCGATCCCAGGACGCTGGGATCATGACCTGAGCAAAGCAGCTGCTTAACCAACTGAGCCACCCAGGCGTCCCATATTGTCTCTAATTTTAGATGTCTTTTTTTTTTTTTTTTTTTTAAATTGCCTCCTTTGAAAACACATTTACCAGAGACCATTGAAGTTAGGTTTTGGAGAATCAATGATTTCTGAGAACAGCCAGAAGAATATGGAATCAAGTTTTCTGAAGTGAAATGATCAACTTGAGTTATTGGTTTATGAGTAAACTACGAAGTTTGTAAGGTAAGATTACATTTCTTGTTGATCAAGTTAAAAATCTCCTAAGGAAATCCAAGAACAAGTTCCACATCTGCTTTTAAAAATGGCATCATCCTTGGGTTATGTCTTAAGTTCTTAAAAGCTGATCATTTTCAGCTGGAAATTGTAAATTTGTGAAACATAACCTAAAAAAAACCCCAATCATTTTGTAGTTATACCCTACACGTGAGTCCAGAATTATTGGCAAGAAATCAATGATATCGGGGCACCTGGTGGCTCAGTGGTTTAAAGCCTCTGCCTTCAGCTCAGGTCACCATCCCGGGATCCTGGCACCAAGCCCCGCATCAGGCTTTCTGCTCAGCAGGGAGCCTGCTTCCCCCTCTCTCTCTGTCTGCCTCTCTGCCTACTTGTAATCTCTGTCAAATAAATAAATAAAATCTTAAAAAAAAAAGAGAGAAAGAAATGATATCAATATGAATTAGAGAGAGAAATGGCTAGAGCTAAAGAAATCAGCCAGGAGACAGGCTAAAAGAACAGCCTAGATTAGCATGCAATGAGCCTCTTGGCCATTTTACCAAGACCTATGGAGAGCTTCCTAAGAAATCAAGACAAGGGGTGCTTGGGTGGCTCAGTGGGATGAAGGATCTGTCTTCAGTTCAGGTCACGATCCCAGGGTCCATTGGACTCTCTTGCTCAGCGGGGAGCATGCCTCCCCCGCTCTCTCTCTGCCGGCCTCTCTGCCTACTTGTGATCTCTGTCTGTCAAATAAATGAAAATATTAAAAAAAAAATAAAATCTTTAAAAGAAAAAAAAAAAGATAGAAATCAAGACAAGCCAGAACTAGGGTTGGGGGTGGGGAGGCGGAAGCAGGGAGAAAGTGAATGGTTGATGACAGTCTATGCCTTCTTTGGTACAGCTATTCCCGAAGAGAGATGTCTTTAAACTTTATAATTAAGTGGATCAATCAATACACTTTAAAAATATTACTACTACTAGTAGTAGTACTATTATTATTATTATTATGGTTTTGGGGGGGTGGTAATAGAGGAGGAGGAGGAAAGAGGAAGTGAAGACAGGGGGTACATAGAAAGGCTGAATCTACCCAGCGAAATTATCATTACCTTTGAGAAGGAGGAGAGAATTAGGAAAGCAAACAATTTTGAAGAACTAGAGAAACAATACAATATTTCAAAGAGCTTCATTTTCAGAGGACGTTTTTTTTTTTTGAGGAGCTCATATTGCTCACTTATGCTTATGCTTCAAGTGTCCCCACAACACAAGAAGTTACAAGTTGAATGGCCTTTGCCTTAAAGGAGCTTCCTATTTGGGGCACCAGGGTGGCTTAGACAGTTAAGTGCCCAACTCTTGATTTCTGCTCAGGTCACATCTGAGGGCTGTGAAATCGAGCCCCGTGTCAGGCTCAGAGCTGGGTATGGAGCCTGCTGAAGATTCTCTCTCGCCCCCCCTCTGCCCCTTCTTTCCTTATCTCATGCACTCTCTCTCTAAAACAAACAAACAAACAAACCACAAACACACACACACACACACACACAACCCTTACTGTTTAACATCAAATACATTTTTATGTCCACAACCCTTCTAAAATAGGTGCCATTATTCTTACCATTTTCTAGATGGGGGATCTGGGGGATCAGCTCATTTAAACTTGCTCAAACAGTAAGTTTCAGAGCTAGAATTTGATCCCAGAGTCCAAGTCCTGGAATAACCTTGTTATAATACACTTTCCAGATTTCTTGCATTTTCCACAACCTAGATTTCAGTATATATTCCTCATATCTATTATAATGGGAATATACACTAGAAAAGAAACCTAAGGCAGTTTCTAAGACTATAGATTTCAACTTAATCAGCTTGATAAAACTAATAATGAACTTTACACAACTTGTCCATATAGTCTCGAAATGAAATAAATTCAATGCTTCATCCCATTTTTCTCTATAAAACACAAGCTAATAATGCTTATAATTGTCATCAGTAAAATATTTCTTTAAAGAAGAAGACATTCAATCAATACTAGCTATAAGACAAGTACAGATTTCTAGCTGGGAATTACATCAGAAAAGTCTGTGTAATTCCAATACACTCTAAATACTATATATTTGTCCCTGATCTGTGTACCAAACAAAATCTTAATGTTATTGCTTTCGCTTATCACTTCTACCCATAGCATCTCTTTGAACTAAGTTAATAGTACTATCTGCATGGTGCTTTCTACTTATTAAACACTTGAATTATTAAAGTCTTCCTTTATCTTTCTTAGTACCACTGGTGGCAATGTCAGCACTAATCTACCTTCATTCCAGGTAAAGTTACTATTTCTTTTGTTATCCCAAAACAAAAATTATTTTGCACAGAATGAGTTAGGGGGTAAGCCTAAGAGGTCAAGACGAAGGTTAAGGGTTCTACAGACCTTCCTATGAGAAGATATTACTTTCATGGATAATCTGCATGGATAATCTCATAACCATAGAATCATATAGCTGGAAGAAAAATGACAGATCATCAAGTCAATGTTATACTAATACAGGAAGCCCTTCTTCAGCAATCCTGAAATAAGCTTCAGCAAGAACAACTGAAATTGGAAATTCCTGTCTTTTGAATGGCACCCATCATTTTTGAAGATTGACATTAACTGAATGAGCATGTTTCTTACGTGACTGGAAATCAGTTTCATTGATGCTTAACATTTTTAAGCCAGTAGACTCAACTGAAAAAAAAATGTGGGTGAAATAGTTAATTCCTTTTGATATTCTCCCCTGGGGAAGGTGTTTTAAGAGATATTAATTAGAGCTTGAACAAAGTCTTCACAACTGTTAAAAGCAACTATTGGCAACTCACCTTCTACTCATCACCTTCTTCATAAGTATCTCCACGACATCAAATTTATATTTCTAAGACCAACGGCATGCTATTTTAGGACTGTACGCAAGAAAATGATTTTAAGAGGTAGCTCTGATATTGTATTTGCATTTGTATGAAACTAAAACTAAAGATGGGTTTAAAAAAAATACTGGAGGTATACCCAATCCGATATTTCATGGTAATGCTGTCAGAATTTCAAAGGTTTCTTACATGTTTAATGAACCACCTCACATGGTGTTTAAACGTTTTTCACCTTTTTAACAAGGCTTCACAGATATTATGAAATTGACATGATCTGTTAAGAATTAATGTAGCAATTTGACATACTCTTGAAATTTCAAGCATAGTCTAATTATTACGCAAGTAAAAAAAAAACCAAAAACCCTGAAGATTATGCAAAATCATTCCTAAAGCTGGAAAGGGAGATTCTTAAGCATTATTTGAATATCCTAGCTTTCGTTTCCATAAACCTGAAGAAAAGCATGTCATTGTCCTTTAATCTGTTTCTGTTGTCCCCGGACAATGGGCCATAGAATGAATTAGACACTCTGTGAAATATCCAGGCTTGGTTTTAGGGTCAACGTGGATCATTTGAACCATCAGGAAAAACGATGAAAAATTACAGTTTTTAGATATCATTTTAGTTGTTCTATGTTGTGTGTGTGTTTAAACATGAGGTAGTGGCTTTAAGAAGCAATGGGAAGAGTTGGGGATGATAAAGCTAATTAGATCAAAGTGACAATCCATCTAGATGATTTAGTCTCCTACGTGTGTTTCTTGCCCTGAATCATCTGACTTGTCTGTCTAATGACTAATCACTCCCTCTTTCTACATACACTTTGCCTCCTAGACCCAGCCAGACTCACCATGCAGTTGGTCGTAGCTTGCCTCAGAACTACTGGCCCAGCCACCGTTAATACAGGAACTACTGGCCCAGCCACCGCAGTACAGCAATCCCCAGGAGGGCTTGTGGGACACAGGATTTTCAGCGCTAAACCTGGAACAGTCTTGCCTGTGTGTGCTGTCGGAAGCCAAACACATTGGCTGCTTTTTATGGTACCTGCTTCAGGTCTGCTGTTCTGAATCATAGCATTTCAACTGAAATCAACTCTTTCTTTTACCGAAAAATATATTGCTCTACAATAAGAATATGTAAGTCATGCCCTATTTAAAAGCAAACAGAGAAAGGGAAAAGCTGAGAGGAAGACTCTGTATTTCCTCTGGCCATCTTTTTCCCTAGGAAAACTTGCGGATCATGAGGGAGTGGTCATTGCTCCGTTCATCCCCTAACGCAGCATTTGATTAAACAAATCATGCTCAGCAAAGGTTGTGAACCCACCAAAATCACCATACAGAACCAACACAGTTAACAGCATTTTGAAGTGCGTGTCCCATCTCAATCGCCTCTCCCAGCCCCATCTTCCAGTTTGGGCTCTGGGTAGGTAGCCTGTAAATAAACAAAAGGATGTAGCAGGCATATGTGAGGGGGAAAAAAAAGTGATAAAAAATAAAATTCTTTTGGAGGGTTCTTGTTTTCTTCTTTTCTCCCCTCCTTTAAATAGGTAGTTCATTTTATTTTAATGGTCATGTCTCGGATCCAGCAGGCAAACCTTTCTCACTGATGGGGTCTCTACTTAACCGGTGTCTCTGTCATCAGCCTGACCTTGCGGCTCTCTCTAGAGCCATTATACCCTGGGCGCTGGCTTATTTTCATACAGCAGCCCCCTCTGCTTGATCCCACTTCATCTACTTCACGGACACAGACATTTGTTGGGCTTATTAGCTCAGCAGGAGCCTTATCATATTTTGTATCTGAGGCTGTTGGAGATGTCAGGAGATGGAAATGCTGTGTAGCTTTTTATCCTCCTTTCTTTCCCTTTCTCCTACAGCCCAACACTGCATTTGGATTCAGGACTCTCTCCTACTAGCTGCTGAGATCTCTTTAAATATGTCTAGCTTTGCCATCTGTACCAATAACACTGCAAAGGCTTAGCCATGATTAGGCTGTCAAGATTTATTAAGTTAAAAAGTATCAAAGTTTCTTGCTGCAACCCCAGACCTTTTAAGAGTCTACCTTCTTTGGAATCCCTTCCCCCTCCTCTCTAACATTACATTCGACGTGCTTTGCTTGACCTTGACCAACATCTGCACCCAGGGAACACTAATGAATTTGGGCCAATTCATCTCCAAACTCCAAATTTAATCAAGCTGACATGTCAGGGAAAGCGGACTATAATTAACTTCTAGCATTTTAGGTAATCTGTAAATTTTCATAAATTTTACCTGATAGGTTTTTACCACGCTTAACATTTCAGTTTTCCTTAAGAAGACACAATGTTAAACGAATACATGCATATTTAGTACCTAATTTTCAGGATTAGGTAGTGAATGTGTGTGCATGTGTATTCTTAATTTTAGTGTCACCCTGAAATTTGAAGTCAAATATCAGTCTTTGTGAGATAATTACAACCCACACAAACTGCAAAGCTGTTACAGGTTTATTCCATTTTTTGTTTGTTTGTTTTGCAGGTATCTGTTGTAATCAATTTAATCAATTTACACAGAAATGGATGTACATGATTATAAATAAGTTGTGAAATCATGTACTTAACCATTTTCATTTGACCATCACATTATTAGAGAATGGGTAGTGTCGTTCTTGTAAGATGTTACTGCATTTTTTGTTGTTGTTGTTCCTTACACAGGAAGGTCTCTAATTTGACGGAAGCTCCCATGTTCCCAAATGAATTGAGCAGTTCCCATGGATTCATTTATAAATGTCATTAATTATTATCAGCTCAAATCATAATCCAATTTGTCCTTAATAAACCTATACATGACGTCTGTGCAAGTTTGTTAGAGAAAGTAAGTCTGCATGTGTTTGTCACTAAAGTAGAATGATACAATCTTTGAAAATGTTGTCATTACTTCACTTCTATTATATCTTTACCGGTGTGGTGTTTGAAAATGAGAACACTAGCCAAAAGTACTCCACATTGCAAGAAAATACATAACAGTATTTTATTGCTATTTAGTATCCCATTTTCTAGAAACAAATCCAAAATTTAAGCATTTTTTTTTAATGAATGGTACATGCTAAGTATCTAAACATATTTGGTGCTGTAATGAACTTGGGTAAAAATCTGTACAAATTTTCCAATAACTGTTCCTAAAAATAAAGAAGCTTAAAACTAAACTGAAATAAGGAACACATTTTAAAATATCATGTATGTCAGTGAAGAAATTTCCAATTTGTGTCATAGAAAACGCTATTTTCACACATTTTTGAACATGATACACATAAAGGCTAATCTCACATGTCTTTACTGGCTAAGAAAAATTCAAATTTTAATTTAATATTTGCATACAATTTATTATAATATTGTTTGAAATGTGTTTTAGTCTTAGTGGTGAACTTTTTCCATGATAGAAAATTTTGTTAGAACTTCCTCGAGGACCATAACGCATATAACTATTAAGTTTGTGTACAAAACTTTGGTCATTGGGTAACATTTGAAAGAAATGGAAGTATAAATGATACAATTGGAATAGTATATTCTCTAAATACTTTTTTGGAAGTAAACAAATATGAGATAAAAAAATGTAGGATATTCCTTTATACTTTTAGCAACTGTTAAAATACTCTCAATTTTTTTTAAGCATCAGCATTTTTTTCATTCAATAAAAATAATGTTGCTTTCTTTTAATTTCGAAAAGAGGTATGCCAAGAACGGAATTGCTCACCTATCATTCACCTTTAAATCTTTAATGAGCTCATTTAGCCAAGACCCCCATAATCAAATTTTATCTTGTGGCAATGGATATCAAATAACAAGTAAAAAACTGTGGGCTTCATTTTACTCCTTTTCAGTAGTTACATTGTTTGTTAGTATATAAATAAAAAATTCCTTCATTTGATGTTCTTCCTCATATAAAAAGTTTTAGGTAAATCCATTTATTAACATATGTGAGAAATTGAAAAATGAGACACCCAAATTTGACAAGACTTTAACTTGAACCATCAATTTTTGGTAAGGTGGTATTAACAATGGAGATAATCATTTTTTTTTATTCCTCCTTTATGGCTTTGTTCATAAAATAACATTATTCTGTTAAAGGTAAAAAAGAATGCAAATGGTAGGAATGATGTCAAGTAGGTAAGGGTAAGAAATGGAGGGTTGCTTTGTTCACTCGTTTTCTCCTTGATCTTATATGTTTTGGTTTTAAAGCGCTGGTCTGGGATAAAAATTGCATGGAAGAGAAAGCTTCTGTGTTAAATGACACCAATATTAAATTAGGGATTCTGGTGGAGTGAAAAGCATGTTACATTTATAAGGTCTGCAGGTGCTATATTAATATCATCATTCTCACTCAATTGGTGGATAACCCTAAAATGCCTAAGGAATTACTAAAGATGTTCCAGGTCTAATGTAAACAGTGGACTTGTGCTTTCTAGAGATTTTCATATGTAGAAAGATGTCTTACTTGGGTTTGTATTTGTTTAATATTCACTAAGGAGTCATGTATAACTGGCTTGGAAACACCGATAGGGAATCCCTGATAGTATTTCTGTTTTTACAGATGGATTTTTTCCCCCTTTTTTTGGTCTGTGGGTGCTATTTACACAGCATGGGCCAGGTTAGCTGAGTGGGGGTTATTAAGGCTGAAAGCAATGTAAGGAAAAAGCTCTGTTATTTGCATGCTAACGGGAATGATAAAAGGCACTGCTATAGTAATTCCAGTGTGCCGTCACATAATTTTCTCATTTGATCCTTATGAAAATTTTGTAAAACGCTGAAGTTCTTCAAGATGCCCCGCAAAATCGAGAGCAGGAGGTCCAGTGTCATGCGGAGATGTGTGTTCAGGTCTTGCCTCTGGCACTAGTTTATTTAACCTGTCTAGGGTTAAGTATCATCCTCTATACTCGGGATAAACGTTGCCAGGATTAAACGTGCTAAAGTGTGTAAAGCATTTACAAAGAGTCTGGCACGCAAATGAGCTGCTCTCTTTATCTGAAGACTAGGATCATGTATTTTTGACTTTGTTCCCTCAACTCCTTGTATAGTACCTAGTAGAGTGCATAGGAGTCCACTGGATTTTTGCTGAGTAAAGGAACTTTAGAAAGTGAAAACTGAAGTAATGGAGTCAAATGATTTATTTAAGCACATGAGGAGCGGTAGAGCTGAGAGTCAAATCCATGTTTCCTAAAGTCCAAGGTTTGCCCGGTTGCTTGCTTGAGCTAAGAAAGGTAAGCACCTCCCTGCCTTCCTATCTTAGGGGGTGGGATTACCTTTTACCAACCAATCCATTGAACATGGTATAACCTTTTCACTGCCCCAGCATCTGCATCAAGCTAGTAGTTATTTGTTGGTTCAAAATTTCAGAGAATAAAATCCAGCAGAAAATTATAAAAACCCAAGCATGTAGCCCAGGAAGTTGCTCAGACTTATGCTATGGTAAAGCGTGTATCACTAACTTTACTTCCAGCCTTTCTGCTCTGATCAATGCCAGCTAGTCATAGATGTAGTATAAGGACTTCTCAAAATCACAATTTTCTATACAATACATCATGCTCTTAAAGAACAAGAGAAGAATCTCTATTTGATTGTAAAATCACAAGAGCCAGAAGTATGAGTGTTGTTTCACATTGTGTGAAAAACTTGATTCCTAACACACTTTTGGGGCAGCTGGGTGGCTCAGTGGGTTAAAGTCTCTGCCTTCGGCTCAGGTCATGATCCCAGGGTCCTGGGATCAAGCGCCACATCGGGCTCTCTGCTCAGCAGGGAGCCTGCTTCCCCCTCTCTCTGCCTGCCTCTCTGTCTATTTGTGATCTCTGTCTGTCAAATAAATAAAATCTTAAAAAACAAAAAACAAAAAGAAGATTCCTAATGCACTTTGCCAGGAATCCCACATATAGAAGGCAACCCTTAAGGAGAATTTAGGAGGTACAATCCCATAAACATAAACACAGCATTAAGATAGTAGATACTTCAAGGCCAATCATGCTCAGGTTGGTATACAAGAACAAAAAAACATAACAGTGTTAACAACAAAAAGCCTCACTACCATCAATGGCTACAAAACCAAAAAATAAAACAAAACCACACAACAAAGAAAACAGAGAAGCAAGGATCCTGAAAATTCCAATCATTGTACTCTCCTGAAGAAGAATTTCTCTTTTATTTTCATGTGATTTACTTGGAAAATGCAATTTTATTCATAATTCTTTTCAGTATTTTGTAAAGCTAGACTTCGTATGATCAAGAAAGTCATTTAAAATGATGTTTGAGTAGAGATGAATACCTCTCATGGAATTCTCAATATATGATACAATTTTTTTTTTTTTACTGTAGTTGTACAATTCTAGCCAAGTACCCATAGTGCTGATTAAATCAACCAGAGATTAAAGCATGTAGAAGAAATATCTACTTTTTATATATAGGATGAATATAAACTGCTAGATTTGAAAATCTTTATTGGAAGAAAGGGAAAGGCCTATCTTTATGGTTGTTCCATCTTTTATTCAAAGATGGGACCCAGCGAGATATTGCGAGAGGAGGGAAAAAAAGGATTGACTCCGTGTTATGTGTTCAGCAAAAAGTGCTTTGGACAAAAAATAATAATAAAAGGTCACAGTTCAAATTAAACTGCCAGGCAGTCTATACGTGACCTGCTCATTATATATTTATTGTTTCTTGACTATGGAAAAATGATCATTATCATCATGGTTTTCACCTGACTTTCAAAAATGAATGCACATTATCTTTTGCATTATCTAAATAGAATAGGCTATGTTCCATGCGCTTGCTAAACTTAAAATGATAGAATGTTCATTTAGCCCGTCTGTCTTACCCATCTCTTCTCCCCCTCCTTCTGTAGGGAGGGAAGAAAAGGGGAGACGGTCTTTTTCCTTTGGCAGGCCCTCAGCAAGCAGTTGTTTCAGCACTCAATACCGGTGTTGTCTTATGAGTCAGCAAGACACTTTTAACGCTCTCTTGGATAGGGGCTAACTCTATTACTCCCCAGGGCTTTAACCTCTTCTGGCACAGTGCCAGTGGAGTTTGAGCAGGTCCCCAAATCCCCCTCCAAGGTCATACTTCACAGCCCTGCGGAGCCTCCTACAGTATCTGTATTACTCCACAGAACGTTTATTTATATGGCTAAATGTGATCTCTCGTTTCCCACTTAGGGCCGATGTTTTAAAAACACAAAAAACAAAGCATTTAAAAAAAAAAAAACAACAACTTTCAATTTCCGAGGCACGCACTAAAAACGAAAGTGACACATTAAATATGATTTTTAAAGTACTTCATTGCACACTCACATCCATTGTCTTCAACCCAAATCAAAAAAACACAGGTGTTTTGCAATATGCAGCTTAGGTCTGACATCTAGTTTTTTGATGCTCAGGGTTAAATTTAAATCCACATGGCCTGGTTGCCAATCTCCACAGTTGCACCCAGGCAGGACTAGGAAAGATTGATGATTGTGATTGCGAGATTAATCCTGTAATGTTTACAAGACTCCTGAGCTGAAACCTGGTTGGTCATATCATGCTACCCAGAGAAGGCTGCTTGGCTTGCCGGGGTAATTTCTTCTGATGCAGTAAATAACGAAGCATAATGAAAATACTCTGATGTATTCCACTGCCTGATTGATGCTCTGCATGGGATACGGTAAAAGCAGTGCACTTCCTATCACAAATTTACATATACAAACCAGCAGAAGACGCATGATAATGTCAGCATCCTGTAGAAGCCCTGGGATGCTACACAATTTTATAGCAGTTATGAATTACTGTTGACCTTTCTGGCCTCTCCTACCAGTATGCTAGACTTCAGCATATTGAAAGTCATCAGTCTGAAGCAGTCATTCTTTACATAATTATGGCTATTTGTGTGGGGGGAGGGCAGTGTTTCTTTTATTGTTAAGAATTAGCATTAAGGGATAGCACTGCTGTGACCTACGACTGACGCTGAAGCTTTATACATATTTTAATAAAAGCAGAGAAAAGAAAGCTGAAAATACTTCAGCATATTTTCCAAACACAGTTGTACAAAACAGGGATGCTAACTGCTTTTCAGTATTTTGTTAAACATCAGAGAAACACAATCCTGGCAGCTCATATGCAATTTTTTTTTTCCTTTTTAATGTAAGGGTTTAAGATAATTTTTTACTAGTTCTAGACGACATGTAAGCTGAATTTGCTTGTTGTGTTTTGTGTGTCTGTGAACTGGGGAAATAGTTGGTGAGATGGAAGAAGACTCTGGAGTCCATACATAGATTAAATTTTTGAATTCACGTAGATGTATTACTTAACGCAGCTCCATACTTCATACTAAATATTTGAATAATCAGGCTTTCAGAACATCACTAAACGCAGCTCCTTATTATCATTTGCATTTTAATGTCCTTAAAATTATTACACTAAGGGAAATGTTTTTGATACATTACAGCATTTCCTCTAAATGTGTGATTATGTTAATGAGTTTTCAATCAGTATCCTAGCCTGACACCATAAGAAAATTTATGCAAAGTTCATACCCTGTCAGGGCCTTTAATCAGGACCATTTATTAGAGCCCTGCCTTCTTTGATGGTTGCTGCTGCCTTTATTAAATATACTGACTTGGCCATCTGAAGAAAAGGACAATAAAAGGTTACTGGGATGAAAGCATGAATGCTATTTGCTCATGTTTCCTTTACAGACACTTCTTCAATAATTAAGGAAGAGCTTTCTTTGGCCTTTTAGGCTTTTGAAGTGCATATCAAACATAACAGTTCTCGTTTTTATGAAATACTTAATACCTACATTTAGTCTTAAACACAAGTAAACTAAGAGTTTGTTAGCACAGGAATACACATACACACACGTAATTTTTTTTCTCTACCAAGAAAAACCACAACAGTCTGGCCAAATACGTGACTATTACGTCACTAGATTTTTTTTCTTAAGAAGACCAGGTATGCTTTAAGCCATACGGAGAATAATTAAATTAAAAATGTTGCCCCTGTTTTTCCTGATTAAAGGTAGATAGCTTTTGCTTTCCTATTCATCCATATGGGAACTTAGGCTGGGTTGTGTTTCTAGTACATTAACGAGCTGTGAATTTGACAAAACAGCTTTCAGTGAAAGAGGTGTGTTTTTTAGCCTCTGCCATTAGCATTAGTGACTTTAAACAATTAGTTAATACACTGCCTATAAATTTATACAAAGGTTGAAACTGACATGAACGGTACCATTTTTCTGGATTACATGCAGAGAAAAACAAAACAAACAGAAGCCCTAGCTAAGCAGTATTGACAACCTGGGGTTTGGATACAAATTCAATATGAGAAAACAGACTCACTTCAGTGAAATACAAATAAACAACAAATTCTGTTTTAACATGTCTAAATAGGAAGGAGGTGACTGACAGGCTTGGGTCTCCTAGGAAAGCCATTAGTTGAGAACTTGATAGGAAAACGTTTGATTTGAATGCACGTGGCGTTTCCCCTCAGGGGGTGAGCTGAGTGGTGCAGGGGATTCACAGGCACCCTTTCACTGAACGTGCCTGCTGGGCCCTACCTTAGAAAATGAAATCTGTAGGATCTCCTAATACTAACAAGTGTATAACTCTATCATCAATTTGGAAGGCATAGTAATTATAGTTGTCCGCTGATTGCTCGTTTTCTTATCTTCCTTACATCTGAACTCTCCTTCTATCCAAATTTTAGAGGCAATTTTATAGCTAGAATTGTGTCCACCCCGTATAGAAATTAGTTTTTGAGTTCACATTATTTGTGGATTGCAAAAAGTATTCAACTTCGAACATGTTTATTTAAAAGAGGATGGCTTGTGGTCTAAGAGTTGGTAAGTGAATTAATTATGGCACACTTTCCAAATTTTTTCTCCCTCCATTTAGCATGGCTATCCATATCTATCTAGTCAAGTGTGCAAACAACAACTGCTAAGTCTACAATATTGTACCTTGAATCGCTTGGTTTTTTTTTTTTTTTTTTTTTGACGGGTGATGCCTATTATATTTTCTGGGTGAAAAAATAAGCCTCATACAGACAGGCTGCTAATTCACAATTTGGATTTTTAAAAATGCAAAATCTAGGTGAAGTGAATTGTTGGCTATATTGATTTATTTTTGGATCCAGAAATTCATAGTAACAAAACTTATAACATTAGTCATGCTATAAATTTAAGCAGTGGTGCACAAAAGAATTGGCATTTAAAGGCATTCTGAGTTAATCACATTTATGTAGGAATGAAATTAGTTTAAAGAAAATCTTAGTAAATGAACCCTTTGACATCAGCATTGTGTTTAATTTTATGCATGTGTTTCTGATATACTGCATCATGTAACAATCATTTTCTCTGACTGCTGGTCCATCTGTAGCCCCTCCCCCCCTTACCTTCACCCTGCCAAAGCGCGTGTGTGCGCGTGCGCGCACACGCACCGCCCCCCACCAACACACACACGCCAGGCTCACCAAATGAATCAAGAAGTGTCTACTGGTTTGGAGAAAGAAATATATAGAATGCATCTCTAAGCACATCACAGCAGCCCATATCACGTCTCTGTTATTATCTTCAATATATTATTATAAAGTACTGAATTATTATTTCACTTATTTCAGAGTTAGGAATATATATGTCTTTGGTTTTATCAAATAAAAAGGAATATGGCACTTCGATTCACAGGGAAGGATGCAGAAAGCATACATGAATATTAAAACTAATAAACCTTGCTGACAAGATATATATTTTTGGCATTAGGTATTTATTCTGACCACTCTGTATATCTAGGCAAATATTCAGAATATTTCTAAATATGTACATGGAGAAGGAATGCATGTACACATAGCTTCTCCTCTCCCTTCCCCCTCCCACATGCTGGAGTCTTATGAGGTGAACAATAAGAATGAAAATCAGCTTCTGCAAAAGGCAGCAGCAATCCCATGATTCCATCTGAGCCAATCACTTAACATATCATTCATAATGCTAGCCTGCTCCCATCATCCTTGCCCTGTCAGGAGTATCTTTCTTCATTTTCTTCTGCTCCTCAGTTCCAAGAAAGTGGAACCACTGTATCATTTACTGTCCACAACCTAAGCTGCTGATTTAAGGGTTGATTTGTTATTTTCCATAATGTCCTGTGCGATTCTTTTTGATTTCAATGCAAAGTTTACGTTGGAGAAAAGCCTTGGATAATTTTGACAGTGGAAGGTTTGGATACGATTAAATTTATCTATCGTTTTGAATTGCTCTGTATGGTTTTAGGCATTTAAAAAGATTTAAATAAGTGTTTTATGGTAAGTGGTCCTTTTCTCATTCGAGACTATTATACACTAAGTGAACAAAACAAATGATCTCAGATATCTTTAGCACAAGTTAAAGGAAATCTTTCTTATCACTGAAAATTGGTGACTCAAAAATGTCTATAATGAGAAGGAAAAACATTTATTCACCATATCCTGAAATAGTTATGGTCCCATTATGTCTAACAAGGCCTCCTGAAGGCAAATTCGTTATAATTTGTATCTTTTCTTATTATTTTTCACAGTGGACAGTGATGACTCTCTGACTTAAAACCTAATCACCAGTGCCTATTAAATTTGGGTTTATATGTTGCTGAAGGTAGAACTGATTATCATAGGGAATGAAATACTTGTTTGGCCTATTCCCAGAGGGCAAAAAGTCATTCTTCAAGGTGATGCATCTCATTTGAGGAATACATTAACAATTGAAGGCAGTTAAAAATACATGTGAACTCCCAGTCAAGCAGATCTGAGGTTGACCACATATATTTACGGGCTGATTCTTGCCTCATTCAGGGAGGAAAACTGTGATATGGAAGGATGATTTCTGCAACACACCGTACTTTAATTTACAACTTTCACGTAGCACGTGGATCGTGTATGCTTAGCCAGTATTTACATTCTGAACACTCTGTATAGGCTTGGTATGCTTTTGTACATGTTCAAATTATAGAAAAAATTATTAGAAGAAAGAAGTCCCAGTCTCATGAAAAGTCAGCATTTTAAATTAGAATAAATGTCTCATTTCAAAAGTGTATTATGACTCAAACGACATCAATGCAATTGTATAAGCATGGGTCTAAAAGCTTACCAGAAAATGCATGAGTGCTAAATTATTTAAAAGACAGAATTATTGGTTACACAAGACAGGTTTTTTAAAAATTTTATTTTATTTTTTCAGTGTTCCAAGATTCATTGTTTATTGGCATCCTCAAACACAAGTTGCGATATGATTAAAAACTACCAATGTCCGTTAACATGTTTTTGCATTTTCAATTTGCAGTTTTTTTGGTACAAGGAATACCAGAATTTGAAAGTGAAATTTTAACTCATTGAAAATGAGGAGATGATTCAAACTTAATGATATACTTTTCAGTCTTTATCTCTCCCAAAGTATAAGAAGTCTAAAGAAATCCAAGAGTCTTCATTCAGAGTTTTAGGATATGCATTGCTTTAAATGCCAAAAACTGCACAGAAATACCAGCAATAAATTAATTTATGAGTAAGTTAATTTATGAAAAATAAAAATCTGTACTAAAAAAGTAAAATTGTACATTTATTTAGAGCGTTCTAAGCCTCCTATTGCAAAAAAATGCATATTTTTTATATATGGCAATTTTTCAGAATTTTTTTTTATGAATTAGCTCAATTAGTTACCACAAGGACTCTGAGGATGTGGACAGAGATGTCCCGTTGGTGTGCAAACTGAATTCCAGAGAGTATATGCAACGCGCTGAACATCCAGAATCTGGGATGTGGTAGGGCTGGGACTCGAGATCTAATCTTTGGACTTCTGGTTCAGGGCTCATTCTTTTAAACCACACAGCTCCTTTTTTCGTCAAGTAAAGAGACTGTGAACATATTTCACTCTCTATGATGTATAGGTTTATTGGGAGAGTGACACAACAGAGCAGTGAAGTGCAAACCATAGAAAGGAATTCATGCATAAAGCTGTAAAAGAAATATGTATATTGAAGTCCCACTTCATGAAGGTACTGGGGTCATGTGGTTTTCTATATTATTTACTAGCACATTGTTATTCCTATATTATCATTACTATTATTGTTTACCTTCTCAAATATGCCATATTGTTTTAAATAAATTGTGCTGCAGGCAGTATGGAGCATGAACGGTGCCCTTTGATTAAGAAAAGGAAAAGGAGCATTATCGAGGTTCAAGTGCTAAGTTCCTCCCTTGCCACAACCTGAGGGCACTCCACGTTCATCATGGAGGGAATGCATTTCTGTCTCTAAGGAGGGCATCCTTTTCAGCTGTGTTGTAAAGGCTTCGACCAGAAATGGCAGTGATTGAGGACTGGAAGAAGTGAGGGAGATAGAGCAAACAACCAAAGGAGCCCCCATTGCCCTGAACGAAACCTACTGGTTTGACATTCTGTTTGAATCGATTTTGAAAAGCCTGACATTTCCTAATTCATTTCAAAGTCATTAAAAGGATTATAAAATTTTTAAAGTAAAAAGGGAAACTACTAGAAAAGATATGTAAAATATCTTCAAATATGATGTTATTGGCCATTTCTATTTTTCAATGTGCATTCAAATCTGATTCTTAAGATATTTCAGTTTCCTTTGAATAACCAGATGTTGGATGTTTTACTATTTTGCCTTTGTTAATTTATAACATTAAAGTATTTTACTTAATAATAAATTTTTTAGTTTAAAAGGCTATTAGGAAAATTGATCATACCATTTTACTTCCGAAGTGAATTTATAAAGCAGTATCATATTAATAATGAGACTCTTACTTTTAAAAAAATAAAATTAGAAGTACTTAAGAAGGATTATGTATGAAACACAGTTAACCAAAGATAATCTTTACATATAAAGAAAGGCCTTGTAAGCACCTGGGTGGCTCAGTGGGTTAAAGCCTCTGCCTTCAGCTCAGGTCATGATCCCGGGTCCTGTGATCGAGCCCCACATCAGGCTCTCTGTTCGGCAGGGAGTCTGCTCACTCCCCTCTCTCTTCCTGCTTCTCTGCCTGCTTGTGATCTCTGTCTGTCAAATAAATAAATAAGTAAACCTTTAAAAAAAAAAAAAAAGAAAAAATAGAAAGGCCTTGTAGCACATCACTGAAGAATATGGCTTCTGGAGTCAAATGCCTGGATTGAAATCCTGCCATCAGACAGCCCTCTCTGTGCATTGGTTTTCTGATCTGTAAAAGACAGGAAAGTATAAGATCCTATTTCATAAGGTTGTTGTGAGGATTACATGCAAATGCTTAGAACAGTGTCTAGAAAATACAAAATGCTCAATATGTCTTAACTGTTTTTCCAAGAAAGTTCTAGGTATATATCATTTTATTGTACTTCATAGATGCTCTATATTTTACAAATTGAAGATTGTGGCCACCCTACATCTAACAGGTCTGTTGGTCCCATTTTCCCAATAACATCTGCTCACTTTTGTGTCTCTGAATCATGTATTTTGGTAATTCTTACAATCTTTCAAAAGTCTTCACTGTTATTGATTTTTTTGTGATGATCTGCGATCCATCATCTCTGATGTTGCTATTATAATTGTTTTGGGACACTATGAACTGCTTCCTCAACCAGTCATTTCCCATCTCTCTCCTTCTCTTCTGGCCTCTCTATTCCCTGAAACACAAAAATATTGAAATTAAGCCAATTAATGACCCTACAATGGCCTTTAAGTGTTCAAGTGAAAGGAAGTGTTCCATGTCTTTCACCTTAAATCAAAGCTAGAAATGATTAAGCTTAGTAAGGAAAGCATGTCAAAAGTTGAGAGACCAAAAGTTAGTCTTCATGTGCCAAATGGTGAGCCAAGTTGTGAATGCAAAGGAAACATTCTTGAAAGAAATTAAAAGTGTTACTCTGGTGAACACATGAATGATAATAAGAATGTGAAACAGCCTTGTTGATGATATGGACGAAGTCTGAATGGTCTGGTTAAAAGATTAAATCAGCCACAATAGTCCCAAACCTAATTCTGACTTTTTTCAATTCTGTGAAGGCTGAGGGGAGTGAGGAAGCTGCAGAAGAAAAGCATGAAGCTAGCAGAGGCTGGTTTAGGAGGTTTGTGGAAGAAGCCATCAGCAAATATCAAAGTGCAAGGTGAAGCAGCAAGTTATCCAGAAGATCCAGCTAAGTAATGATTGAAAGTGGCTACACTAAACAATAGACTTTCAGTGTAGATGGCTCAGTTTTCCACTGGAAGAAGATGTTATCTAGGACTGTCATAGCTAGAGAGGAGAAGTTATTGTCTGGTTTCAAAGCTTCAAAGGACAGCTGACTCTCTTGTCAGGAGCTAATGCCGTTGTTGACTTTCAGTTGAAATCAGTGCTCACTTACCATTCCAAAAATCTCAGGGCCCTTCAGAATTATGTTAAATCTAATCTGCCTGTGCTCCAAAAATGGAACAACAAAGCCTGGATGGTAGCACAACTGTTTACAACATGGTTTTTTAACTCTTCTTAGGCCACCGTTGAGACCTACTTCTCAGAAAAAAGATATCTTTCAAAATATGACTGCTCATTGACAATGGACCTGATCACTCAAGAGCCCTGATGGAGATGCACAGCAAGGTTAATGCTGTTTTCATGTCAGCTAATACAACATCTATTCTGCAGCCCATGGACTAAGGAATAAGTCTAACTTTCAGATCTTATTTTATGAGAAATGCATTTTGTAAGGCTGTAGCTGCCATACATAGTAATTCCTCTGATGGATCTGAACAAGGTAAACTGAAAACCTTCTGGAAATGATTCACTATTCTAGATGACATGAAGAGCATCTGTGCTTTTATGGGGAGAGGACAAGATATCAACATTAACAGGAGTGTGGAAGAGTTGATTCCAACCCTCATGGATGACTTTGAGGGGTTCAAGACTTCAGCATAGGAAGTCACTGCAGATGTGGTGGGAACAGCAAGAACAAGAAGTAGAGCCTGAAGATGTGACTGACTTTCTACAATTCCATGATAAAACTTGAACAGATAAGGAGTTGTTTCATTTCATGAGAAGAGAGAGTTGTTTCTTGAGGTGGACTCTGCTCCTGGTAAAGATGAGGTGAAGACACTGTGATGATTGTTGAAATGACAACATAGGAATTAGAACATTACATAAACATCATTACTAAAGCAACAGCAGGGGTTGAGAGGATTGACAACTCCCTGAAAACTCAGGTGATGGTTAGCATTTTTTGGCAATAATGTATTTTTAAGTTTTTTTTAGTTAAAGTATTTTTTAGTTAAGATATGAATTTTTTTAGACCTAATGCTATTATACACTTAATAGACTATAGTATATTGCATTTTATAAATTTTATATGCACTGGGAAGCCAAAAAGTTTATGTCACTCACTTTATTATAATATTTGCTTTGTTGTGGTGGTTTGGAATGAGACCTGCAATATCTCTGAGGTATGCCTGTACTTTTAAATGATATTATAATATGATTGAACCCAAGGTAGTTTTGTCTGAAGAAAGGGTAGGAGTTTTAGAGGTTCTAGAAAGTTCAGTTCAAGCAGTTAATTGGGGAAAAAGGTAGGAAATCAGTTATATCTCTGAAGTCAGGCAAACATATTGTGAAGCCTTGCTTCTTATTAGATGCATGTGTTTTTTTAAAAAGATTTATTTATTTATTTATTTATTTATTTGAGAGAGAGAGCAAGCATAAACAGGAAGGGCAAACGGAGAACTCCCACTGAACAGGGAGTCCCATGTGGGGCTTGTTCTCACAACCCTGATATCACAACCTGAGCCAAAATCAAGAGTTGGCTGCTCAATTGACTGAGCCACTCAGATGTTCCTGAATTAAGGTGTTCTTAAGCTTTTGCTTCATCTATAAAATGAATACTATTGCACAGGTCTTTGTTTTTTTTGTTTTTTCTATTTTTGCAGGTAAGGAGAAAGACATCAATATAAATAACTAACAAGTGCCTGGAGACAGTAGGCCTTTAAGATACTGTTGTGTTTTTGGTCGTGGTGATGGTGGTGCTTAAAGAGGGACGTGGTACAAATGGGACAGGAGGAGAGGTGTACAACACAGTCATTTGCAGAACTGAAATTAGGGGTTTGGTTATATCCAGCAATGCAACCAGTTGAGGCTCAATCTATCTCAACTCCGTAGTGAAATTCTCCTGGGCCCAAACAGCCCAAAGTCAATGATAGAGAGATTATGGGGCAGCACCAGGGATAGCTCCCAGTGGTCCTCTAAAAGGCAGGCAACTTGCGTTTCTTCTTCCACTTCCTACTTGGGCTTTCAAAGTCTAGTTTTTCCTTCCTTCCCTCCCTCCCTGCTTTAAGATTTATTTATCTGAGAGAGAGAGAGGGAGGGAGGGATGGGGAGAGTGGAGGGAGGAACAGAGGGAGAAGAATTGGGAGAGAATATCCAGCAAACGCCCTGCTGAGCATGGGGCCTTTGTGGTTCTTAATCTAAGGATCCTGAGATCATGACCTATGCTGAAACCAAGAGTCAGATGCACAACCAACCGAGCCACCAAGGTGTCCCAAAGTTAGTTTCCTTTTAAGACCATTTCCAATTTTTTTCTTTTTCTTTTTAAGATTTAACTTATTTATTTATTTGAGAGAGGGAGAGAGAGCACAAGATGGGGGAGGGTCAGAGGGAGAAGCAGAATGCCTGCTGAGTGGGAAGACTGATGGGGGCCATCCTGGGACTCTGGGATCATGACCTGAGCCAAAGGCAGTTGCTTAACCAACAGAGCCACCCAGGCACCCCTCCAATATCTTAATGAAAATCAAGTCAAGTCCCTCATCCACCCAGCAGCCTCAGTAATGGTGTGTGATGATGGCTATGGTCTACTAGATGGGGCCAAGGTGGGTAAATTTCTCTCTGACTGGATGAGAACTGCTGCTTAAGTATTTTCATAATCTTTTGGTTGTCTTATTCCTTTTGGTTGGTAGATTTTTAAGACCAATGTCACACAGGACACAGTTGTGTTAGGGTTTGTTTTTAGCTATTTTTCAAGTATTATGTAACCAATAATAAAGTCAGCCAATGATTTATATTTTAAAATAAAGTATTTTTAAACTAGAATTTTGAAGTTAGCAAGAAAATTATACTATGATAGAATTTCAAAAACAAAATTCAGAAAAAAAATAAAATAACATGTTGCTTAGGAATACATATCTTTGTGGTAGTGAGTAAAAGGAAGGCAAGAGAATGACAAACAAAAAATTCAAAATAAAGATATCTATCTCTGTTTGGTGGGAGGTCGATCAAATTGGGGAGGAATTTACACGTAACTTCCACTACTCTGGTCATATTTTACTTTTTAGGCAAGATTACATGTTTATTAGATGGGGGAATTTCCAGATTTACTGAAGTTATTTCAGGTAACTCCCTCTTTCTCTGCCTAATCATAAATGCAAATTTTTAAAATCCCTATTATTCTATATAAGACAATATAGAACCATTTTAACTATGTACCAGTTATGAAGGTAGACACCCTTCCAGCTAAATTCCATGGAACTGGCACCAAAGGCATCAGTTTGCTCCCACATCATTTATTGTTCCAAAAATGCTTATTTATAATTGAGTTAGTATTAGAAAGGCTTATAATGTTGAGCATTATTTACCACATAAGAAACTCATTGGCACGTCTGCCTGGGACTAACGCTTTGGATTACTGGACTTGGAGTTCAGTGTCTTAGAGTGGGATTAATTTCTATTGTTATCATTCCACCACTCTGGTGACATAAAGATTTAAGAACCATTTAACCATGTCCAATTATATTTCCTTCTAGAGTTAATTATGGTGCAGAAGAGTTTTCTTTCTTTTTCTTTTTGTTTTGTTTTCCTCTCATTTTTGAATGCTGGATGGTTTGTGGCCTTGCATTTCTTTGCTTTGAAATTTCTGCCAAATAGATTGGGCTCATTGCCCAGAGAGATTAGAATTGAGAGGTGAGTAGATAAATTAACTACCAGTTGTGATCCAAGGACCTTCTCAGGGACTAGCTTCTCAGAAAAGGGCAGATTGGTGGGTTTTCAATAGAAAGTGTCCTGAATTTGAAGAAAGAATTCCTGAGTTCAAGTACAAGCTCCAAATACTACCAACTGCTTAAGACCCTGGTTAGGTCTATTAGCTTCTTCAGTCTCTGTTTATTCTTCTATAAAACTGAGAGTGATAACAATTGTCACTCCTTCCACAGTATCAGAATTGAGTGAAATAAACATAAAAAGTTCTGTGCATAGCAAATAGCCATACTATTGTAAGATACTATTATTATCCTCCACTTCTCTTTATTTCTGTTCCCCTAGCTAATTTCTCACGAAGTCCTGTCAGTACTTTCTAGATATCTCTAGGATATGCCCGCTTCTCTGCTTTCACCACAGCCTAACTGAAACTGATTTTGTTTGTTCATTTGTTTGTTTCTACTAAGTTAGAGTTGTAGCTTCTTATCTGTCCTTCCTCCTCATTGTCATGCAACTCATTTTCCTAACTGGAGCCAGGGAGATCTCTTAAGAAATGCAAATCTGATTATAATACTCTTGTGCTTAAGACCCTCCACTGACATCCCATTATTACCGGGATAATGATACCAAACCTTAAGCTGGTCTAAAATCTCTGCGTGGTCTGCCCCAAATAAGTTCTCCTCCTTCATCTCACCCCATATCCCTCAAATTTTGAGTCACAGTGTCATGACTATGTAGACAAGTTTCTTTCTTTCTTTCTTTCTCTCTCTCTTTCTCTCTCTTTTTTCTTTTTCCATTTTATCCTACTTGCTTGCGTATGACATAGTTCAAAGCATTAGTCACAGCCTATTCATCTCACAATCTAATTCAGGAAGGCATGATTTAAAAATGAAACAAAAGATGCGGGAAGAGAAAGATGAGATTTTATGTACTGGGAACATGGATGGGACTCTGAATGTTGCTATTTCACTATTGCCTTATTCTTGAATTCAAAGCATTCCAAAGATAATTCACAAGGTAATATATTTTGGGGAAGTGTTTGATAGTGAAGTGGAAGGCACCTTGATGGATGGGGCTGGGAAACCTTCATAAGCTCACAGATATTGACAGAATGACATTTTACTCTTCCGAGTAGTACTTACTTCTAGGTAATAGGTAGGGAAATTTAGTATGTTGCCCGTCTTTTCTAAAACATTTTTTTATGCTTTGACACGTTGAGTTGGATTGATTCACCTGTGTAATTGAAAAGTATAATTTGGTCTTAGTGTAATTGGTCTTCTCTTGGAATGCTTATCTGACAGGATAGATCAATTATTAGGTTGGTTCTGCCTTCTACCTACACACAGACCAGAACATATGTAAATTTCTTCTGGAAATTCTCTTCTTAATGATATCCATATATAAACACACATGCGAAGCTTTCATTACATCTGCCTACTAGTCCCTCTTTCCCTATGTCTCTGTTTCTCTCTCTGCACACATATGAGTATGTGTATAAATATACACATAAATTAAGTTTTCATTCATATTTATTACTTCTGTTAACAATAATTTTACTGTATTTCATAAGGTTAACAATAATTTTACTGTATTTCATAAGGTTTTACTAATTAATCTGTAAATATGGAAAAAGCAAGAAGGGTGGTTAATATTATCTTGTAAATTCTTAATAATTATTTGCCCATATGAAAAATGTTTATGTATTCTTATTCAAGTTACGTACCATAAATGAAGTTAAAATTGGTCTTGCTTTTGCATGTCTTCCTGCTCCCATCCATCTACCTTTCAAACTGCTATCAGAGTTAACTTCATAAGACACAAATCTGATGGTAACACTCTCCTGTTGATGAATCTTGCTGAGTCCCCCTGACCTAAAGCAACAAGACCAAACTTACTTGCTTTCGAAATCTCACTCAGCTTACCTGACATATGTTGCCATTCTCCCCCTTTATACCTCAAATGTCAGTCACAATGAACTTTTCAATATTTTCCATATACGTCATGTCTTGTCATGACTTGGGAATTTAACATTCCAGGGATATCTTTATCTTTTTTTATATCTAGCAAAATATTATTTATCCTTGAAGACCTAGCCAAGTGTCTCTTTTTTCCTATGAACATTTTCTTGATTTCCTTAAGCAGAGTAAGTTCATCCTTTTTCCCTGGAATACTCACTTTATACTATTTTTTTTTTTTTTGAGAAGTCATTCATTTATTTTAGAGAGAGCGAGAAATGGAGAGTACTGTGTGGGGAGGGCAAGGAAGAGTCTCAAACAGACTGCATGCTGAGCATGGAGCCCAATGCAGGACTTCATCTCATGACCCTGAGATCATTACCCTGAGATCACCTGAGCTGAAACCAAGAGTCTCATCAAGAGTGCTTGCCACAAGCACTGTGCCACCCAGATGACCCACTTTATACTATTATTAAAGTTCTTGCTGATTAATGATTAATGTTGCAATTGTTTGCTAACATGTTTCTCTCTCTTTTTGATTGTGACTTCCTCTATTGTAAGAACCTGATATTAAGATACAATTAAGTTGCTATCACTAAAAAGCAAATGAACAAAAATAAGGTGGTTTAAAGAAGATAGGTTTGTTCATAGCCATCTGATCATAAGCAGTTCACAGTAGAATGGCAACTCCATGATGTTAGGACAAATGTTCCTTTTGTCTTTACCTCTTATCTTCCAAATCTCTCCATCCTGTCATCTAAGGTAGTTGCTCTAACTTCTGCCACGACATCTATATTCCAGTCTGTGAGAGAGAAAGGTAAAGGTAAAGGGGCGGGACAACACCCAGAATTTGACTATCTACATTGCTTCCAATAACATTGGTCTACAGGCTGGGAGAATGGCTATCAATCTTTGCCCACTCGAAATACTACAACTACTCAAGGAATGGAGAAACGTACTGAGCAGATACAACAATTCTTTATCATAGAACACTCTTTGAATTCCTTATGCCTAGTATAGTGTTGGTTCATATTAGGAATCATTAAATATTTGGTGAATGAATGGAAGCATTGTAAATATCATAGCAATTTAGAACCACAATGGACCTGTAAATCATCTAGCTCTACCCGCTCATTTTATAGGTGAGACAGCTAAAGACTTCATGATTTTTCTGATTATATTATATAACTGGTATGTTCAGAAGCTTATGAGTAAAAAATCTTTTTCAAGGCAGTAAAATTACTCTGATAATTTCAAGGGATCTTTAATAGAATAGTATGCTTTTTAAAGGGGAGATTGTATCTCTGTTGTGTTTCTCTGAAAGCTTCTCTTAACAGACTTTATTTTCAGAGACCAATGGGAAATCAAAACAAAACTAGGCAAGTTACGATTGAATCTTTATAATGAAATATTAAAATGCAATTAATATTTGAAACTTAAAAATTAATTTTTTGTTAAGTGTGATACAAGTACATGACAAAATTGATATGATGATAGCATGACCAGCAGATGTGCTTCCAGCCGTGCCACAGCCACCCAGTTACCCTCCTTTGGGCCACCATCATCCTCATTTTTTCATATAACATTCCTGGAGGTTCTATGCATGCAAACATGGATGGTGACATGTAGTCTTGCATCTTACTTTTTTTTCATTTTATTTATTTTGGAGATCTGAGAAGCATATTTTATTTTTATTATTTAGTTATTTATTTTAAAATATTTTATTTATTTATTTAAGAGAGAGGGAGGGAGAACACAGAGGGAACAGAAGAGAGAGAAGCAGGTTCCCTGCTGAGCAGAGAGCCTGATGCGGGGTTCCATCCCAGGACCCTGAGATCATGACCTGAGCTGAAGGCAATAGCTTAACCCTTTGAGCCACCCAGGTGCCCCTGAGAAGGCACGTTTTATTTTATTTTATTTTTAAAAGATTTTATTTATTTATTTGACAGACAGAGAGATGGCAAGAGAGGGAACAGAAGCAGGGGCAGTGTAAGAGGAGAGGGAGAAGCAGGCTTCCCGCTGAGCCTTCAGCTCAACGCAGAAGTTGATTCCGGGAACCTGGGATCATGACCTGAGCCGAAGGCAGACACTTAACGACTGAGCCACCTAGGCACCCAAGAGAGGGCATATTTTAAATAAAGCAAGGTGCAACTGTGGAAACATGGGCTTACTTTATGTAGTGCAACCTCTGTTATATTCAAAAGGTGATCTTCAAAATATACTACACTTTCTTTACAGAGCCGGAGACTGGCCCCACCACTCGTAGCTATCAGACCCTTTTTTTTTTTTTTTTTTTTTGGTTCCTGCTCTCGATACGCTAACTCTGTGTCAATTTCAAGGACAGTCCAGGCCCTTCCCAATGTTTGGCCCATTTTTCAAGTTTCAGATTTAATATGAATTCTTCAGAAAGGCTTCCCAAACTCTTCTCCCTTTTATTCAAAGCTTACCTCAGCCCCAACTGTTATTTCTGAAAGCAGGCTGTGTATATGCTTCATGGTACTCAACTTGTCTGTAAGTGTGTTGTTTATTTATTTGTTTACTTGTTTAGTGCCTTAGTGCTCCCCTGAAATATAATCTCCGCTGAGGTAGGGACAACATCCATCTTAGCCATCTTGTATATCTAACATCTTGTTTGGTACACAGTCAGGATCAATGAGTATTTGGTAAATGAAAACAACAACCACAAAAAACAAAACAAAACAAAACAAATGACTGATAAATAGATTCCTCTCCGAAGCCTGTTTGTTAACTCATCTGTGCCCCCATCTTTATTTTGCTGACCATATTTTCAATCCCTTACCCACAAAAATATATAAAATATAAGATATGTAAAAAAAAAAAGTTTTGAGGAAAGATATAATGGCTCTTTCCTTTTATCCTGATAAATAACTTTATAAACACAACTGATCTACTGAATCCTTTCATGTAGGATTTCACACAGCATCAGAAATTTTTAAAAGGCAACATTTTCTCAACAACCTCTTCTCATCCCATGTTTTCCTTTACTGTTTTTTGTTGTTGTTGTTGTTTTAACTTCTCTGATACTAAATAGGTTAATTACTACTTAGGAAAACTTGACAAATATCGGTAGTGAAGCATTTAGCAAGAATCTTTTAAAATAAAATCAGATAATCATTTCAATGATCAACAAAATTAATCTTAGTTCTAGGAATGAAGTAAGGTTAACAATAGTGAGGCAGCAACTGAATGATGTTTGAATTTGGTGTGTTCATATTAATTCTTCTTACATCAGCATTGTTCACAATGTCATAACCAAAGAGCCTACGTGCTTACGACCAAAATGTGTAAGTAAATAGTGAGCCATATTTGACTGCTAAGGAGTTAGTACCACATAGATATTAAAATAAGAATTCTATAGTTACCAGTTTTTTTTTTAAACGCCAATGTCTTTGTAAGTATATTAGACATTTATTCTCTCTTACAATTCTTTCATTATTCTCTCGTTCCTTTTAAAATTTTCTGTTAATTCTTTACCTAAAGTTTGATTATATTTCATTCATGACTACTCTTTCATTCTCCAACAAACATTAATTAGGCACTTGTAACATGTCAGGCACTGTGGGGACATAGGGATATGGGATATGCTAAGAATACCTAAGCATAAAGTCTCTATTGTTTTCTGGGGCTAAGATTCTTTATTTTTTTCCCAAATAGTCAAAGCTATTTCTTGCCACATACCAAATAAGTTTTAAAAAGTATACATTTAAATTACCATTTTAAAATTAGATATAGTAATATAGGTGCATGGGATAAAATTTTAAAAGTACATATAAGAAAAAAAATTAAAAAGTCACACTTCATTGACTAATTAGAAATCTATCTCTCTAGGGAAACCTGGGTGGCTCAGTCAGTTAAGCTTTGGCTTTTGGCTCAGGTCATGATCTCAGGGTCCTGGGATCAAGTCCCACATTGAGTCTGCTTCTCCCTCTGCCTCTGCTGCTCCCCCTGCTTATGTTTGCTCTTCCTCTCTCTGACAAATAAATAAATAAAATCTTAAAAAAAAAAAGAAATCTCTCTAATCTTCCAATTATTTTTCTAAGTATAAGTACATGAAAATAACTATGCTATTTGTTTACAAATGATTTTATATTATAGATGTAGTTTGTAACTTTTTTTACATAACCATCTACTGTGAACGCACTTGAATAAATGAACATATGTATTAGAAACAAATATGATTAACATATTTAACACCATCATTTGTTCAATCAATCCTTATCATGCATTATTCTTTTTTTAATCTATCATACAAATCACTATCGTACAAATATGCATATGCATACATCCTTATTTTTAAGCTAAATTTTCTGTAAGTATAATTGTAGAATAATGATAATAAAGCCTTACTAAATGCCTTCAATGTATTGACTCAATTCTTGCTTTATATATTCACTCTTCTAATCCTCAGAATGACCCTATGAGGTAGTAACTCAGATACGACAAAGACCACATTTGATTGGATTGAAAGGCCATCAGTTATAAAAAAACACCATTATTACATGCAATTAAAAAAGAAAGCAAATATTTCCAGTTAATTTCAGAGTCAATTCACCGACCCAGAGATTACAGCTATTTACTCAGGTAACCATATACTAGGGATAGGATAGATACTCGTTTTTTCAAGGGTTGTTAGATTCTGGGTCCAAGTTGTTTCCAATACCTGGCAATTCAAAATGGCAGTGTAAATCCCTGTTAGAGTAGGGCCACATGTGAATAAAGTAACAAAGAGAGTTCTTATTCAGATATAGTTCACAGTGGGAAATTTGGCAGTCTTTTCCAATTTTCCAAATATGTCGTTGCAACAGACTCACTTAACACTTGGCAAAATTCTCATACTCATTGCTTGACTTAGCAATAAGAGACATTACAATGAAGTAAAAGTTATTATGGTAGAAAAGCCCACATGAAAGTCCCTGAAACTGCCCTAAACCTCTCAACCAAAATGGTGAGCCAAAGACAGTATCTTTACTAGAGTAGATTAACATAGTAATCTAGTTAACCATGGTCTGTGGTATGTGAGTAACAATCAAGTGAATGAGTGACTGTGTGTGTGTGTGTGTGTAATATCCATCAAGAATTTATCAGAAGCAGTTTATATTCATAGAACTTATTCATGGTCTTATCCAAGGGGACTTGAACTATATTTCAAGATTCTACAGAACAACACATTGGTACCACTGATGACATATTAATTGGAGCAGATGAGCAAGAAGTGGCAAGTATTCTAGATATTACACTACAACCCTGTTTGAGAGGCTGGGAGAGAATTACGAGTAGAATTCTTGTCAACGCATCATGCTGCAAACAGGGTAGCCGGTCATCTGTTCTGTAGAAAGAGGAAAGTGGCCCGAGGTAAACACATTTATGTGGGCTTCAACCAAGGTGAGGCAAGGAAGTCTGGAGAAGTGGTATCTAAGTAGACCTATGGAGATGAACAAAATGTCTTTTTTTTTTTTTTTTTTTTTTTTTATTGCTCCAGAGAGAATCCTTTGTGGATGAGACACTGAACAGCCACGTGATCAGGATGAGACGAACAGTTGATGTCATCCCACCAGCTATCCACATACATCAATAGAAGTTCTAGCTGAAGGGAAGGGAGTCTTTAATAGGTGGGGGTAAGAAAGACTTAATGACTATTAGATTGGCCTCAAGACCAACTACAGCAATGGTACCTGGAGTTTGCCCAACTAACACTTCTTCCATGAATTCCCCTCAAATTTTGACTAATCAGAAATTATCATCACATGTTTCAAATCCTATAAATGTATAAAATGTGTACAAAAATGCTATGGTATATTATAAAATAGGATTAAATGTTAATTCAGGTCATATATTAAACACAATAAACATTACATGATTAGTAGTCAATCATTTTGTTTAACTTCTTGAATTTCATGGGCATTTAGAAGGATGATTTACATGATAATTTTTTTAAAAAAATCATAATTCTCTATTCTTCAAATACAATCTGATGTGGCTTTATAAAAGAAGAAACATATATAGAAAGTATTTGTAATAAAGATAAGAAAAGGCTTGGAGATAATAAAGAATAAAGGAACTAATTGGGTCAGGAATTTGAAATAGTTATTGCACCCACCACTGCGTTTCTTTCTGAAAGTGAAATTCTTGATAACTAGGTCCTAAAGAGACATAAAATGATGAGGTAAGTTTTATGTGACACCAGATATCATGCATTTGTAGAAAACATTACAAAAATATTTTTATTTTTTTAATTTTTAAAAAGATTTTATTTATTTATTTGACAGAGAGAGAGATCACAAGTAGGCAGAGAGGCAGACAGGGTTGGGAGGAAGCAGGCTTCCCGCTGAGCAGAGAGCCTGATGCGGGGCTTGATCCTAGGACCCTGAGATCATGACCTGAGCTGAAGGCAGAGGCTTAACTCACTGAGCCACCCAGGCAACCCACAAAAATATTTTTAAACGTATTATTTAGGAGGAGTTCTTTATGATCATTACATAGTGAACTTTGAACAAAAATAATGGAGATTGTTGTAAGTTGCAGATTTAGAGAGGAGGAAATAATACTAATTTTTATTGAATGATTAGTATTTGGTAGGCATGTTTTATAAGTGATCTTATAGATTTTTAGAGAGATTATACAATTTATCTGACATTATGTAAGTAGTATGTTGTGGTCCGAACTTGAATTCAGTCTTCCAAAGCCTGTATGTGTTCTTTTGACTATATTAGGCTGTAGAATATAAAACATGTTCTTGATATAACCCCATTCCTATATCGATTCTTTATTAAAAATAGCATTCATACTTCAAATTTTGTAATATAACAAAGACATACATGGTGTATTTTAAGCTAATACAGACTAAGTATAACATCCCCTTGGTCTAAGTTAATGTAGGTTGAACCATATGAAATTGTCAATATTGATCATTTTTGATGCACATAAATGGTTACACTATGTTTCAAGCTGATAGAAAGATAGAGCTCTAAGGAGAAAAGCAGTCCCTAATAGCTGAGTCTAATGTATGTGCCTTGAGGCACTGGTCTGGCCCTTACAGATTGGCTGGAGGTTACCTATGGAATGTAAACTACCTTAAAGGGAGTCAGACAAGTTTCTTTGTGTGAACATGGTGAATTAAGACAAAAACAAGCCTGCTCTCAGTATTGTTTTGAGCACAAACAGAATGTCATCGTGCAGGGGCAACTGGGTGGCTCAGTTGATGAAGCATTTGGCTCTTGGTTTCAGATCAGGTCATGATCTCAGCATTGTGGAATCTGGCCATGCGTCACTGGGCTCCATGCTCAGCAGGGAGTCTGCTTATCCTTCTCCCTGTTTCTCTCCCCATCGACCCTGTCCCTGTCTCTGGAATGAGCAAATAAAATTATTTTTGGTTGCTCAAACTTCAAAAATAATCAAATATCTCCATCTATCCATTAATGCCAGAAATGCTTCTTCTTCTTCTTCTTTTTTTTTTTTTTTTTACCAATCACAGCCTTTAGCGTTGCTTTGTTGACCCCTCTTTCTTTATAAAAATTATTAAGATATCTAATCATGGTATCCCCCCCTTTCGAAGAGCCCCCAAACTAGAGTAAACCCTATTGCCTTGAATACCCACCCCAGATCACCTTAGGCCCAAATCCTGGAGGTATCTTCCAATTCCTTCTTAGGGAGACATCCCACAGTTGTCCACCTTGTGTAGCTTTCCTTGTTACAGTGAATGAATAAACCCAACCTTGATTTTCAGATGTGCTGTTAGCAGGCTCTGGCTGCAGGGCATGGGCCGAAGTGGAGGTTCCCAAAATTCATCTGAGATTTGCTGCCTTAGACCAGGATCCATGATTGAAGAATAGGGTACATGTCTGAGAGTCCTCAGATGTCTGGCTCTCTGAGGCACCTCTCTGCTCCCAGTGATTTGGTCTTGATTGCTGGTGATCATTAGCTCAGAAAATCTGGAGTACGTGCTCCCTCAAACAATTTCCATCAGACTGCTGTTGGGGACTTATTAGGTCAAAGGGACCTCTTTGAAAAATGCCTCAAATCATGTTTCAGAGGTGATTACAGAAAGATAGTGTGGTGAGATGGACGAAATAGAAAAAGGGGATGGAGAGTAAAAAAATAAAATGAGGGGAGCCTGGGTGGCTCGGTGGATTAAGGCCTCTGCCTCTGGCTTGGGTCGTGATCCCAGGGTCCAGAGATTGAGCCCCGCGTCGGGCTTTCTGCTCCTCGGAGAGCCTGCTTCCTCCTCTCTCTCTCTCTGTCTGCCTCTCTGCCTACTTGTGTGTCTCTGTCTGTCAAATAAATAAATAAAATCTTTAAAAATAAATAAATAAAATGAAAGATACCATACTTTAAATCAAACGTAAACAGTGTCAAGATGATATTGGATCTTGAAATTAGGGAGCCTGAGATATGCTGGCTGAGGCAGAGGGTCATAATAGCTCTGTAGGAATACAAGCTGTGCAAAGTCCAAACTGAGAAGAAAATATTACCTGTTGGGTAACACAAATGTAAACGAAATCCTGGTGTTCCACCTTAAAAAAGCATGGAAGATTTTATTTTGCCCTGAAAATAATTTAAAATTGAGTGAATATTACTGACCATAAAATGATTTCATTATGAAGTATGTAAAACATGATTTTCAATATATGTCCTCAGTAGCCGACAAAGCAGTGATTATGACTGAGTTAGCATTTGATAATAATTCTGAATATTGTAAAATGAGGACTTTATTTTTCATAATTTGTTATTATAAAAAATATTCCCAACACAACATTTGTATATTGAACCCAAAAAGAGCGTTATATATCACTCAACTTCAACATTTTGCTATCTGGGTTTCCCTGTTCTCCTATTTTTTTCCCCTCCCTGTTGGACCAATTTAAAGCAAATCCAAGGGGCGCCTGGGTGGCTCAGTGGGTTAAGCCTCTGCCTTCGGCTCGGGTCATGATCTCAGGGTCCTGGGATTGAGCCCGCATCGGGCTCTCTGCTCAGCGGGGAGTCCGCTTCCCCTTCTCTCTCTGCCTGCCTCTCTGTCTACTTGTGATTTCTCTCTCTGTCAAATAAATAAATAAAATCTTTAAAGCAAATCCGAGGCATGATCTAAGTTTAATACTTTACTTCTGAGATGGATTGTATGAAGATATCTCTGAAGATAATTAGTCAAATGTCTCCATGTATTTGGAAGGTGTCTGTTATTATATAAGTGGAACAGTTTCATTAGTCTAGAAAAGGCTTTTACCTTCTTCCACAAGCCTATGTGATAGGAAAGGTGGGAAAACAGTCGTGTTATTTAGATGCAAACATTATTTATTTTTATTTTATTTATTTATTTATTTATTTATTTATTTTTGGTTTTTATCCTATTTTATTTGATTTTTTTCTTTCAGCAGTATTGAGGTTCTTTAAAAAGTTGAAAATAGAACTACCTTACAACTACTATTAGTAGCAATTACACTGCCAAATAATTACACAAAAGATACAAAAATACTGATTTGAAAGGACACATGCGCCCTGATGTTTATAGCAGCGTTAGCAACAATAGCCAAATTATATAAATCTATCTTCCTATCCATTATCTATCTATCTAATCATCTGTATCTATCTATCGATCTGTCGATCTATCATCTAATTTATCTTCTTGGCCACTTCCTGCTTTGGATTTCAAGATGCATGAGGGCAGAGAATTTTGCCGTTTTTTTTTCTTAAGATTTTATTTATTTATTTGATAGACAGAGATCACAAGTAGGCAGAGAGGCAGGCAGAGAGAGAGGGGGAAGCAGGCTCCCTGCTGAGCAGAGAGCCCGATGTGGGGCTCCATCCCTAGACCCTGGGATCATGACCTGAGCCGAAGGCAGAGATTTTAACCCATTGAGCCACGCAGATGCCCCAATTTTGCTGGTTTTAATTAACGTATCTGAAACCCTTAGGGAGTGCTCAGCATCAAGTAGACATTCAATAAATATTTTTAAAAAACTTTCCCTAGATCTTCTTCTAAGCATATACGTAAACAAACACGTGTACACACACACACTTCAAAATTAGAATCACAGTAAGTTTTTAATTTGACTGATTTGCCCAGTGATGCTTTATCTTATCATTAACTATTCTACAAAAGGTATAATTTTAATGGCTACACAATAATCCAAATTAGGCCTTTATTATAATTTATTTTGATTTTTCTAATCATGGAAAATTTCTATTTCAACACCTTTTTATTTAAGTCAGAATGCATATTTCCTATTATTTCCTCAAATGACAGCATGGGTCATTCAGCTGTTTTGCATTTTATTAATAATAAACCTCAACATTCTTTGAGAGCACATGGATCTGTTATAATTAGCCTCCTCTCCCTCCCAATATTATTTCTCCCTCTCCCCATGTGGTCCACTCTCTACTCATGTTGGGTTGCTTCTTTCCTTTTCTGACCTGCCCTAGTTCACTGTGTTACACATTTGCTTAACATCTACCATGTGGCATGCATTTCTCTGTATGCTGGCATTCAAAGATAAATAAATATTTACGTTTTGAAAAGCTTTCTTTAACAATGTACTCAAATTCCACCTCAGGGCAAACAAGAAACCCTATTTCTAGCCAATCACAGCACTGGCTATTATAGCAATTAGCCTTTGTGATTTGTTTTGTCACCTGATTTTGCCATATATTGCAAATTTTCAGAGAGCAGTGCCTCAATCCATTTAGGCTGCAATCACAAAAATACCATATACTGGGTGGCATCTAAACCACAGAAATTTATTTCTCACAGTTCTGGAGCCTGGGAAATCCAAGACTGATGTGCCGGCAGATTTGGTGTCTAATGAGAGCCTGCTTCCTGGTTCAGAGACAGCTGTCTTTGTGCTGTGCTTTCACATAGTGGGAGGAGCAAAGGAGCTGGCGGGGGTGGGGGGGTAGGGGGGTGTGTCTCTCTTTTCTAAGGGCAAGCTAATCCCATTCATGAGGGCTAAACTTTCCTGACCTAATCACCTCCCAAAGACCCCATCTCCTAATACCACCACACCAAGGGTTAGATTTCAACATATGAATTTTAGGAGGACATATCTGATACATGGCAAGCAGTGATTTTGTTTTGTTCATTTGTGTGACCTCATCAAAACATACAGTGCCTGACATATGATAGACCTTCAATTCATGTTCACTGAATTATTGAATGCATAGGTAAATAAATGAATTTTTAAAATCATGAATAAAGGAATCAATGGTTCTTAAGTATACTGGTTCATAACTTACTCTGTTTTTCAATGCTCAACTGAAATGCTTCTCTTCTAGTCCTTTCTGTGTTCCTTCTTTTTTCCCGCAACTAGGGTCCTGTTCTTCTGTCCTGTCCTCCTCATATTCAGAGAGCACTTAGAACATTCTCAGCAGCATGTGTAGTACCTTTGACACTGGGGCAGATAATTTTTAACCCCTTCTCTATTATTTCACACTTAGGACAAATTATTTTTATCCTCATTCTATTATTTTCAATAATAATCATGAAGTGAAATCAATAATAATAATCAGAAAAGAAAACAAACCAGAAAAAAAGTAACAGACCAATTTTTCTCAGAGAATAAACTCACTGAGGTACAGAGACTAATTTGCACACAAAATGACAAAACTGAAGGAATTCAAGTTTTATTTATTTTAGAATCACTATGCTATCATTGTTCACTTCAAATCTCATGCTTAAATACAAGGATATGCAATACCATAGCAGTCTGAAGAGACACTGAGTTACTCCAAAATGGTTACAAATTTCATCTCAAAATGCACATGTGTAGCAGGCATGGTCTGTATAACAGGATTTTGAATGAACTTTGACACGCATACATATAAGAGGATAAGTAAAGTTTTCTAATTTTAAACTTGTATATGCATATTATTAAAATTCAGCAGGAACCACAGCAGTAATTGCTTTGAATTTAGTTCTATACAAGATTTTTTTTAGGGAAGAATATTTTGTCTTTCATATTGTTTAGAATTGCTACAACATGGTGATAATAAAAAGACAGACTCAACTGTGGTGGGTTTATTATTGTTATTAACTTCTCTATGGACATTGTAGCCTCCTGTTACCTTTCCTCAAGGCAGATTGTCCCCACCACTCTACTCTCCATACACCATGTTTTTTTTTTTTTTTTTCTTTTTTTCTTTTGACCTACCGCTGTTGTCTTGTCTCTGTTGGAAAGTTCCAGGACAGAGGGCATACTTGATACATTCCTGTTCTTTCTCCTTACACTCTTCTGGTTCATCTTTCATTCTAGCCCTGATGGTTAATTTTCTATATCTACTTGGTGAGGCCATGGGGTGTCCAGGTAGTTAGCCAGAGATTTTTCTGGGTGTTCCTGCAAGAGGACTTACGAGTAAGACTTACATTTTCATTGGTGAAGTGAAACATATTGCCCTATGTAATGCAGGTGGGTTTCATCATTAGTGGATGACCTGACTTGAACAAAAGTGTAACCCTCTCCTGAGCAAAAGAATTCTCCGGCAGTCTGCCTCTGGAATTAATCTGCACCCCTGGCTGTTTTGAGTCTCTGGCCGGCTGTCCACATTACAGATTTGGAGATATGGAACTGTCAGTCTCCATTATCATGTGAGATAATGCCTTTTATGACACTTTCATAGCTTAAGTAACATGTAGATACCTGCAATATTGACAGGCATTTTGAGGATAAAAATGAAACATTTTTCATGTGGTTTTTGGTGGAAGCTAGAACCTTGAATAGTTCTGGGATAGAGAGGTGGGCATCAAACACTTCGACCAGGCATTTTATACCATGCCAACATTCTACCTAAACCTTTGTTCTCTTGGGAATGAAAAAATAGCCCTGTATCTGTCTGATCTTCTGCACCATTTGAAAAATGATCATTTATCTAACTAATCAGGTGACTTGTTTCACATATGACTACTTTCTGTTAATAATTAACATCACATAGTTCTACTGTAGCCCTTAAGATAGAGACAGGATAGAGAACTTTGCTACAAAGTAATGATCATAACCTTTCAAAAAAAAAAAAAAAGAAAGGGTTTCATGGGTTCTTACAAAGTTATTTAATCCTCACTTATTTGTTTAGGCATGTACAAAGAAAAAGATGTGTGGTGATGTGTGTCTCTTTCTAAAACACAAAAGTACTTATTAGACATTGGTTTTGAACTGAACTTTCACTGGACAAACTTTCACTGATTATTTGTTAACATTTGCTTCCCCATAAATCAATCACTTATTTTCATATTCAGGGTGGTCAGTGATCATGTCCTTTAAAGTTATTTATATTAGTTATGTTCCTTATGGTTTCTAAGGAAAGCATATGCTAGGTTCATGAAAGAATTTTGGAAGCACTGGGTTCGGTTTAGGGTCCTATATTTTAAGAGAAGTATGAAGATGTAAAGGTTGATCCTTTAAAAGGTTCAAATCACATGATTTTTTCTTTCTAGGAGGAAAAAAAAGGAATGGAAATTTTTATCTTTTTGAGTCCCTACATGAAGATATTATATTCTCTTACATTATATATATATATATATATATATATATATATATATGTGTGTGTGTGTGTGTATTTAAATATATATTCTTCATACATGTATTTATTGACCACCTACAAGGTATAGCTATTAGGACAAAGAAATATGGAATGTGATTTAGCCCGTGTATTAGTCAGGATTCTCCAGAGAAACACAACCAATATGAGCTAAAGATTTCATCTGGAAAAGGAGGTATAAAATAAGTTATGCATTTGTTAAGACTTCTTCAGGATTTGAACTGGTTAACATGACGTGTAATATTTTGTGTGTTCAATAAAATACAATTTACTATTAGTAAAAACTTACAGTGTAAGTTTTTGAAATATTGAGTGAAGAAATTGTAATTCTGTAGAAATCTTCCTTTTTTCTTAACACTTTACTTCTGTGAATTCCTTAGCCCACATTTTTTTATATATAAAATAATCAATATATAAAAAATTCTTTCCACAATAAATCATTTAAGTAAAGGCTGTTACCAGTTTGCTCTTATCATCTTCTGTCTCAGATTACAAAGTCATAGATATTTTTTTAAAGGGCCAAATGGACATAACTGCTGAAGCTGTGTGAGGGGTTCACATAGGTTCACATCTTCTCTAATTTTGATGGGTTTGAAAATATTAATAACACATGTTTTAAAGATTATATATTATTATTTGAGATAGAGAGAACAGGGGAGGGGCAAAGGGAGAGAGAGAATCTTAAGCAGGCTCCACACCCAGAGTGGGTCTTGATGCGGAGCTTGATCTCACAACCCTGAGACCATAACTTCTGGGCTGAAATCAAGAGTCAGACACTTAACTGACTGAGCCACCCAGGCACCCCTCAGTAATACATTTTAAGAGATATGTTAGAGCAGATGAGGCTAACTACTTAAGTACTGTGTGTATAACGTGTTAATAACAAATATTCAAAGTGATGACTGAGTTCACCTTTCTGCTAGTTTGCAGATTTGTATGCATATATTAGTGGGTTGGGACCCCAGTGGGCATGGGATACTTGTGTATTATTCAATGTTCATTTTTGTCTAATATTTGTCACCTACCTTTGGAATGGTTTCTCATAAAATGTATGTAGGCAAAAAGTTAAAATCATGCATTTGTTGACATTTTAAAATAATAAATATAAATGTAAAATTTATATATATATTTATATATATATATAAATTCATGCAAGAAATGAATTTTTGACAACTCACCTTTATTTAAGAAATACCAAAAATGATAAAGAAAGGGGAAACACATTTTTTTTCTTTTGATTTAATCTAACTGACATTCTAAACCTATCAGTAAATACAGATTAGGACTGGAAGCAGCAATATTTATATTTTTATTATAGGAACATAATATTATTAATATAAACATTCTACTACCATTCTATTATTGTTTTTTTGAGTTATTTATTTATTTTAGAGAGAGAGAATGACTGGGTGAGGGAGGAGCAGAGGTAGAGAGAGAATCCCAAGTAGACCCCCTGCTGATCATGGAGGCTGATGTGGGGCTTGATGCCATAACCCTGAGATGGTGACCTGAGCTGAAGTCATGAGTCTGACACTTCCTAAGCTGAGCCACCCAGGCACCCCACTACCATTCTGTTTTTTAAAAGTTTACACATTCTGTGTATTTGCTGATCGATTTCCTGATTGTTAAGGAAAGAATTTGTGATCCCCAAAATAAGGAAATTTTTTCCACAACATACATTTATCTCCCTATGAAACATATTATGTGCATCAGCTGGAAGTGGTATTTCCTTTGACACCTACATAGCCAGGTAATTTTTTTTAGTCATATATGTTCTAACTTCTGGAATTTAATTTTGCACACACTGAAAGAGTGCTGGTTTTGGAAATCCTTAAGCTTCATATCTTTAACACCTTAAAGCCATTTTGTTTATAACTTTAAGCTTCAGGCCCTATTGATTGATAGTCTCCCACGGATCATGAATGCATGATTCCCAGGCACGAGAACACAGAAAAATTCTCTCCTTTTTCTCTTCAACCTTGACAATCTGGGGGACAAATCTCTTAATATTTGGCTGGTTCTCCGTAAAAATCAAAAGGAGACAGAATCTGGGGCAGTCGGCTGCATGACCATTGTGAGACTGTGACGGTCTGAGATCTCACCCTACTTGCAAACTAATAAGGAAAACTGCCATGGTCTCGTGCATGTTGGCAGCACACTTGAGACTTCCAGGGTCAGACAAATGATTTCATTATTAGCAGCAATAAGAGTAGCCAGAGTCTCAGTCTGTGCCAGTTCTTTGAGCCCAGTTTCCTGAAAGGAGAAGCAGAATCAGGTAGCAACTGTATGCTCATACTCAGCGGACTGTGTTACAGGAGAGGAACATGAGCTCAAGGAGCCCAAATCTTTTATAATGAGCAGTAAACCTGCCTAATATTTGCCCCAGAGGAAGACACTACCTTTATGAGAAAGGACAGTAAGCAGAGCTGCCCTTTGCTCCTGAGAGAGACGTAATCCCTAACTTTCCTCCATTCATTCTACAAACATCTTGGAAAGATAGCCCAGAGCCACGGCAGCCCAAGCCTCTGCTCATAAGATGTGCAGACATACGCAAGACCCATAGCAATTTGTCTCTTCACAGACACAGAAAGAAAAACGTTAAAAGGATCAAAAGTTTTTCTAGAACAGTAGTCAGTCGTGTGCCATACACGAGGCAGTGGGCTAGCACACGAGGTAAGAGAACCCAAGAAGGGGAAGAATGACCTTGAATGGGAGCTACAGCTAGAAGAGAGGTGTTCATGTTTACTGCTTGAGAGAAGAAACCAATCGAGAGGGAGACAGAGAGATGAGGAAAAGCACAGAGGAAAATCTCCATAGGAGCAATTACTACAACCCTGTAGACAATACTGCTTTTCCTTCTGTTCGAAGCCTCCTCACATTGACAATACACAGATTTCCAAATGGGGTTAGATAAACTGAAACCTCAAATTCCTTGACTCCTGGACTTGCTTTGTTGTTACAAGGCCAGCCAACTCTAACCTATTCTCTTTCTCTCTGTCCTTAGGCTTTTCTCCAAAGATATAAGGTCAATTTAATTCAATTTAACTGATTTGACCTGTTGGTGTTTATTGATTGCACTGCCACTGATTAAGCATCCTACCTGCTCTACTTCCTAATCATCCACAGTTTCTTCCTCTCTTGGAGTTGGAAAGAATGACTCTCAGGCCGCGCAGGCCTCCAGATCAGTGGGGAGATCCCTCCTTTAATGGAACTACGGATGAAATCCTGCCTGTTAGACTGTCTTTATGAGGAGACTCCCACTTCACTATTTTTCAGGTATGAATTTCGCAGAGAAAGGCGTCATGTCTATGGTGTGAAGTCAGAACTGATTTCAGTTACTTACCTGCTAGTGAAAGAAAAAAAAAATTTATTAAAGACAACAAATGACTGCCACTTTTATTTCCGGGGGCAGAGCTAAATATCTCGGTGAAACATAACATCACTTTGTGCTTTTACTTCAGATGAGGATATTTACCCATCTTCTGCCTGAGATAATAAACATTTATTGACGTTTGATGGCATTGGCTCTTTCTCCTATATTTGGGGAGGGGAAATGCACATTTTCTCTCAGACAGCTGGTAGAGAGGAGTGGGGAGATTCCTTCCTGTGTGCACAGAAAGCAGCAGTTTGGCTCACCTGCTAATCAACCCCTGCTCCCACATTTACTGTGACTTGAGCATGTCACTAAACTGCCATTTTTAATCTACATCTCAAACGGAGTGACTAATACCTACCCTGTAGTTATTAATATATGCAGAACACTGAGTCCAGTGTTTGTGTGCTAAGAAAAAAATGAATTAGTTTTGTTAATATCAATTACTAGAGAGCTACTGAATGTTCTGGAACATTCCAGAAACAAAGGGGAAAGGGAGAAATAATTCCCATTATTTCCATCATCTACACCAAATACACATTCCTACTTTGCTCAGATAATTTTTTTTTTAATTCACCCCGTGCTTTGTTTATTCGATCTAAACCCAATTCATTTTTTTTTAAAGATTTTATTTATTTACTTGAAAGGAAAAAGAGAAAGAGAGAGAGGGAGTGAAGGGAGAGTGGCAGAGGGAGAAGAAGAGAGAGAAGCAAGACCCCCTGCTGAGCAAGGAGCCCGACGCAGGACTTGATCCCAAGACCCTGAAATCATGACCTGAGCTGAAAGACTGATGTTTAATCAACTGAGCCACCCAGGTGCTTCTAAACACAATTCATTTGTTTATTCATTTTTTCTTTTTTTAACTGAGTAAACACTAATATTTTAGGATTTTATAGTCTAGTTGAGCATGAAGGAGGTTGAGAAAATCCAGGGGTTGGGGAACATTGAGAACACTGGCTTTATCTTAAACACACAGCTCAAAAGTTTCCAAATCCTTAGTGAATATTTCCCAGACCCTCAACCCCTGCCTTCTAGGTCAGTGCTTCTCGTCATTGTTACTCCTACACTGTTGGCTTGTACCATCCCACTGTGTTATTTTAATGATTTAGATGCCTGTCTATCCACGTACATAATGAGCCCTCAGAACGTGTCCTTGACTTCTAGCACTGGGAAGATGCTCGATACATGTGTGAATGAACTCATAAATAAATAGCATTCTGAATAAGTTAATTAATGGCAGTAGAGAAGTCCAGAATGGGAACAAAAGTGTAGCCTTGTTTAATTAGAGCAGGGTACCTGACATCTTTACCTGCATGGGGGCCACATGAAGGCAGGCAGGGAGGCATGCTTTTGGTGTTATATGGAACAGCTATTTTATGGAGGACCAAGAACAAAAGGATAGGTCTTCTGGGGGGATTGGTCTGCTTTAAGGCCCTTTCTTCATCCTGGGATTCACTTTCCCTACTCTACCTCCTACCCCTCTTCACCCAACATAATCCTATCAAAGGGAGTCTGGCTCAAGAACATTCTTGCTCAGTAGTAGTGGGTGATCTGGTGACTATAGCAGAGGCTGGGAGGAAATTCCAACTGGGATGCGCAGGAAAGCATACCACAGTGTTGAATAGGGAGCAGAGTAATCCTAGTCAGTTAAAGCAACCCTGTCTCCAGGCAGGTAGTCAATGAAAAGGGAATCAGAGCCCTCAAAATTTCAGGTGCAAAATCATCTCTTTCGTGAATTATTATAAGAACCCTTTAGTATGAAACCGAGGGTAGCAATGTAAGAAGGAGAAAGGAGCAGTTCTGAAACATTTTGGAGAATTAATCAATAGTATTAAAGTTAAATTTTATTAAGCACCTACTGTGCCCCCAGGAATAAGAATTTTGCATGCTTTACCAGTTTTTCATCTTAAATTTAAACTCTATGATGTCGGTGTCCTTGTGCTCATTTTCTAAGTGGAAATCAGGATCTCTGGGGAGTCAGACAGCCTGCCTGTGTTCCCAAAGTTTATAAGCCACAGAGGTGAGGTTCAAAACTATGTCATTCTGATGCCAAGTCCTTGTTCTTTAGAGGCTTTTAATTCTGCCTCCCCAGGTTGGGTGTAGGGAGAATGTAAATAAAAATTATTCCACGGTTTGAGTTGTTGTATCTAAAAATGATGGTGTTTTTGAAGCTCTAGTAAAACAACTGAAAAGAACCTTTTGAGGGATGCCTGGGTGGCTCACTCTGTTAAGCGTCTGCCTTTGGCTCAGATCATGAACTCAGAGTCTTGGGATCAAGACCTGCATCAGGCTCCCTGCTCAGAGGGAAGCTTGCTTCTCCCTCTCCCACTTCCCCTGCTTCTGTTCCTTCTCTTGCTGTGTGTCTCTCTCTCTGTCAAATGAATAAATAAAATCTTAAAAACAAAAGAAGAAAAGAACCTTTTGAGTAGATGCATCTATACTTTGTACATTGTACTTTGTACCACCTTCTAATATAGCTCTTCTGTACATGATCAGTGGACCTTTGGGAGTAATGATATTTTAGTTCACTCACCTTGTAATGGATATATTTGTATTAGATTCCTCATAAGTTTGCAGTGAGGATGAACCCAATAAATACTATTATTCACTATTATGAGTATTTGGTTAGAAAACAACATGATATTTACTTCTGGTAATGTACATGATTTTGTTTTCAGCTGTTGGAATAAACTTTCTGCATTCAACTGGGAAAGATTTTCTTCTACTCTTAAAGAAAAGTAGTCTGTTAATGAGAATAGTGTGTTATTCTTCCTTGAGCCTTATAAGTCAAACTGTGTGTAAACATTCTACGTCCATTATTTTATTAATTCTAAAATTCCATAGAAATTAATGAATGCTGGAGACAGATTTTAAAAATACTTTTTCTCACTAATATGTAATTCATGGATGGGTTTCAGAAAATAATAAATTTTTAAAAATTCTAGATGCGTGCTAGTGTGTATTTCATCCATTTCTCAATGGAGTCTATTACCCACTCTATCTCACACGAGTGATTAAAAATTGCTTTTCTAAGAATTTGACAAAGTACAGCTTCCTTTTTTGATCAAAACTCTTCAAAGTGTAGGGATAGTGGGTACATACCTCAATATCATCAAAGCCATCTATGAAAAACCCACAGTAAATATCATCCTCAATGGAGAAAAACTGAGAGCTTTTCCACTAAGGTCAGGAACACGGCAGGGATGTTCATTGTCACCACTGCTATTCAACATGGTACTAGAAGTCCTAGCCTCAACAATCAGACAAACAAACAAACAAACAAAAAATTAAAGGCATCCAAATTGGCAAAGAAGAAATCAAACTATCACTCGTTGCAGATGACATGATACTTTATGTGGAAACCCCAAAAGACTCCACTCCACGTCTGCTAGAACTTGTACAGGAATTCAGTAAAGTGTCAGGATATAAAATCAATGCACAGAAATCAGTTGCATTTCTATACACCAACAATAAGACAGAAGAGAGAGAAATTAAGGAATCAATCCCATTTACAATTGCACCCAAAACTATAAGATACCTAGGAACAAACCTAACCAAAGAGGCTAAGAATCTATACTCAGAAAGCTATAAAGTACTCATGAAAGAAATTGAGGAAGACACAAAGAAATGGAAAAATGTTTCATGCTCATGGGTTGGAAGAACAAAATTTGTGAAAATGTCTATGCTACCTAAAGCAATCTATACATTTAATGCAATCCCTGTCAAAATGCCATCGATTTTTTCAAAAAAAATGGAACAAATAATCCTAAAAATTATATGAAACCAGAAAAGACCTCGAATAGCCAGAGGAATGTTGAAAAAGAAAGCCAAAATTGGTGGCATCACGATGCCAGACTTCAAGCTCTATTACAAAGCTGTCATCATCAAGACAGTATGGTACTGGCACAAAAACAGACACATAGATCAGTGGAACAGAGTAGAGACCCCAGAAATAGGCCTTCAACTCTATGGTCAACTAATTTTCAACAAAGCAGGAAAAAATGTCCAATGGAAAAAAGACATCCCCTTCAGTAAATGGTGTTGGGAAAATTGGATAGCCACATGCAGAAAAATGAAAGTGGACCATTTCTTACACCACACACAAGAATAGACTCCAAATGGATGAAAGACCTCAATGTGAGACAGGAATCCATTAAAATCCTTGAGGAGAACACAGGCAGCAACCGCTTCAACCTCAGCCACAGCAACTTCTTCCTAGAAACATCACCCAAGGCATGGGAAGCAGGGGCAAAAATGAACTATTGGGACTTCATCAAGATCAAAAGCTTTTGCACAGCAAAGGAAACAGTCAACAAAACCAAAAGACAACTGACAGAATGGGAGAAGATATTTGTAAATGACATCAGATAAGGGGCTAGTATCCAAAATATATAAAGAACTTATCAAACTCAACACCCAAAGAACAAATAACCCAATCAAGAAATGAGCAGAGAACATGAACAAACATTTCTGCAAAGAAGACATCCAGATGACCAAGAGACACATGAGAGAGTGCTCCACATCACTCAGCATCAGGGAAATACAAATCAAACCACAATGAGATATGACCTCACACCAGTCAAAATTGCTAAAATTAACAATTCAGGAAACAACAGATGTTGGCAAGGATGTGGAGAAAGGAGAACCCTCATACGCTGTTGGTGGGAATGCAAGCTGGTGCAACCACTATGGAAAATAGCATGGAGGTTCCTCAAAAAGTTGAAAATAGAGCTACCTTACGACCCAGCAATTGCACTACTGGGTATTTACCCAAAGATAGAAATGTAGTGATCCGAAGGGGCACGTGCACCCGAATGTTTATAGCAGCAATGGCAAGAACCTAGATGTCCATCAACAAATAAATGGATAAAGAAGAGGTGGTATATATATACAATGGAATACTATGCAACCATCAAAAGAAATGGAATCTTGCCATTTGCAACGACATGGATGGAACTAGAGGGTATTATGCTTTGCAAAAAAAGTCAATCAGAGAAAGACAATTATCATATGCTCTCCCTGATAGAGGAAGTTGAGAGGCAATGTGGGATTTTGGGGGGTAGGAAAAGAATAAATGAAACAAGATGGGATTGGGAGGGAGACTAACCATAAGAGACTCTTAATCTCACAAAACAAACTGACGGTTGCTGGTGGGGAGGAGGGTAGAGAGAGGGTAGTTGGGTCATGGACACTGGGGAAGGTATGTGCTATGGTGAGTGCTTTTAAGTGTGTAAACCTGGCGATTCACTGACTTGTACCCCTGGAGCTAATAATACATTATATGTTAATAAAAAAAAGTAAAAAAAAAAATTAAATATAACTAACTAAATAAATAAATAGAACCTAAATTTTGAAAAAAAAATTGTTTTTCTATAGGTACTGATTCAAATCCTTTTTGGAAAGGAGCAGTGTTCACTAATATGCTAAATGAAATTATTGCACAGAGAGTGCTTCACCTTCATGCAAATTTGTTGCCTATTTAAGGGGTGTGGGGAACAATAGCAACAATCCCTTCTTCCATATTTAAGCCATACCTAAGTCATTAACAAATTCCCAGTGGGAAATTTTTAATATACATATAACTGTGATAGGATTCTAAAGTCAATCCAGGGGATGGAAAGTTCTGCTCTTTTTCCAAAGCCCCCCAAAAAATCCTTGGTGGTGCAACACAAGGGAGCATATACAAAACTTTAAGACTGTGGTGTCAGAGTTAAGCAGGTACTTCATGTCTTCCTGTTGTTATTTGAGTTTGTCCTTTATGCTACCCTTACGATAACTATTTTTTTTTCCTTTTTAATCAAGTATGAGGTTTAGTTTAAGATTTAGAACTTGCCAATGATGCACAAAGGGAAGGGATTGGTATTATTTGATGTTAGTTGCAGTTTCTAGACAAGATGTGGAAAGAATTGGATAAAAGACTTTTAATACTTCATCTAAGATTTTTCCTGTAATGAGTAGTTAACAGGAGTCAAAATTTTCTGTATCTTTTTCATTAAAAAATGTCAATAGTTATTTCTATCCTTATCAGTATTTTCACAGCACATAAAACAACGGGTTTAGTTTTTAAAAATAATTTTATGTCATCTGCTTCTTTGTCTGACCTTTCAGTCTGGTGTTGCGAAAGCCTGAGCTATGCATTACCTCAGTCAGAGTCATGGTCCCATTAGGTCTTTGGGTCTTTTCCTCTATTTCAGTGATATGTTGAAGATGACCTTGAAAATTCCTTTGAGCTTTGAGTTTCTGTGATCTTCTAAGCATTGGTTGTTGACAGAACCAGAATTTGTAAACTTAAAAGTATTTTAAAAATCATCTATTTCATGAGCATCAGAAAGTAACTTCTTGTTTAAGATTTCTGTGTTAAAGAGGACAGTGGTCTCTACATTGGGTCTCAGTGTCTAGTCAGCTACTCTTGCCTGACACAGAGAACGTGGATTTTGTCACTGTGACTCATATGTGAAAGCACATTCAAAGGTTATGTCATGACGCCTCAAAGAAGGTTCTTCTCAGAATTGTGTTCTTGTTAGTGTGAAAGATCTCCAGTTAGCTTTTATGAAGATGAAGATTGGGTTGTGATTTTGAAAGAGGTAAGAAGGAAAAAGGAGAGAGGTGATTCTTACAATAGAAATAATTGGATTTCTACATAATTTTTATCTATCTGGAGGGTTCTATAAAATCTCTTCACTTTATGTTTCTTTGGAAATCCTTTTTTATTTACATTTCTATGGTGCGACTTTTTTTTTTTTCTTTTCTGAATCAGGATCATCTATGCGTTTTAACTTATCTATTCATAGCCACCTTTGTAGACATCACCTTCTTAGTGTAGAGAAATATTAGAGCACTGATTTGGAACTATGGCAGGGATTGGAAGAGGTGAGAATGATACTGGAAAGATAGATGCAGAAGAGAGAGGTGGGGATGTGTGAAATATAAGGTTACAAATGTAAATAACTTCTTCAAGAAGTTCCCATAAATTGAAAAAATAAAGTAAAATAATTATTAAAATTCTTTTTTTCTAGATATCTTGAGGTTAAGCATTAAAAATATATTTTGCTTTTTAATGAGGACAATCTGGGACTTAAGAGACATGAATGGGAATTTTTAACTTTGCAATATCTTTAAAAATTCAAGCTAATTTGTGCTATGAGTTTTTAGTTTACTCAGTGATCTCATATTCTTTAAGTTAAATATCGTTTCAAAGAATACTTTCCTGTCTAATCATGGGTCTTCTTTCTTTGAAGTGTGTGACACAGAAAATGTAATTTGCAAAATAAGTTTCTACGAAATGGAGACAGAGATAAATGAGCTCACAAAAAAAGAACCAAAAAAATGGAGGAACTCTTTAGGAAGAGGGAAGCATTCCTGAATATGACGTCTGTGGGAAAACGGTGCTAGTCATTCATTTTTACATGAATAAAGGGGTTTTGTTTGGTTGGTTTTTGATAATAAGTTAAAAAAAATCAAACAAAACCTAGTCTTCTCAAGGGCTACATGTGAAAAGGTAACCTTGTAGCAACTCTCTCTCACACACGGGATCTAAAATATTCCCATTCAATAAGTTCTGATAGATTCTATTTTCAAAAAAGATGTAACTTTTTCTCAAGTAGCTTTTAGGAATCCTTGCCAAACTTTTGGAGTTGCATGACTCTTAGGGGAAAAGAGAGAGAGAGAGAGAGAGAGAGAGAGAGAGAGAGACATTGAAGAACAAGGTATTAAAGCGACCCATCCAAAGTAAATCTCCCTTCCGCCAATTGGAGACATTGAAGTGTAAGAATAAATGGACGGGGCCGTAAATGCCTAAGAAACTGGGGGTTCACGGAGTGTGCACTTCTAGTTGTGCTGTTTCTCCATTAACATCCCTACCATATGTCTCAGATTTAGCTGATTTTATTTTCAGAAGATAAAAGGCGCCAAATCATCCACCACACTGGCACCTTTAATGAGCTGGGGTTATTTTGCCTCTTAGCTTACATGTGAAAATCAATAGAAAAGCTCACCCTCTCGCTTTCAGTCAAGTCTAGACACACTGGGAGCAGGGATGCAAAGTTTATTTGTGGTCCTATCATACACAATAAAGATTCTGTAATGGTTATTTTTCCGTCACCTTTGCTTGACCTGAAAAATTTTAATAGGATCTAAAATATCTCATGCTTGACCTATTACTGTCAAATAACAATCAAGATGCTATGTTTAAAACTGACTTTAAAGCAGAATAACAACACATTTGCTAAGCAATATTGAATGAAATGCAGACTTCTCAGTAGTTTCTAGTAAAATCGTTGTTAGGCTGTGTAAATACGAGCTCAAAGAATAGAGAAGAAGCCTAACACTTAGGAGGAAGCTTGACTCTACTTTTTTCATGCAAATTACCTCAAAATTTTGAAAATGTGTTACCCTTACACATGTGTTCTTAAAAATAAATAAATATGTATGTATTTACAATATTAATTTGAAATTACATATTCCCTCATTTAACACATGCAAAGTAAATTCTGACCTATTTTATGCTACAGAGTAGGTATTTGTAACATAAAGTGCCTATCTGAGGAAAGAAATTATTAGAAATAAATAATGCAATCCATAGCAAGTATCAGCATATTTTAAAAATAAATTTGGAAATATATATTACGCCATATTTGGTAGGAACACAGAACGGGCAGATTTTATATGCTTAAATGAATGCTATTTTACCGTTCAAATGTTGTCTAAATGACGTAGCGTGCCGGACTCCTGATTTGCAGACGGCTTTGGCGTCTTTCCTCTAATTTGACCGAGGTTATATGACATTTGATATTTTGATTGCTCATCTTGTGGAAGACGACGGTTAGCTATAGGTTAATAGAAAGTTCGTACCACGATGGCAGACAGTAAGTTTTGAATCTGCTTATAACGAAATGTAACAGCGCACCCTGCTAAGAACTCTACTATTCATGCTGAGGTTTAAACACTGGAATTGGGTTCCCAGTGGATTTTCACTTTCACAAGTACTTAATGCAGCTTTAGGTGTCTCAGGGGCAAACTGAACTGGCCACTGAATATCCTTTTTAAGGGGAGTTAACAATGGCTTAGTTCTACCTCTCTTGAAATACAGGATTCATGTTTTTCTCTCTTAAAATTTAGTGTTCCTAGAGGCAGTCGGGAACATTAGAGAATGAGACTGTATTTATCCATCCCAAGCTAGGTACAATGTAGGTGAGGGCAATCCAATGTTCCCTGCGGTGCTTTGTCAAAGCTTTTTAACCCTACACTGAAAGGATAACCACTTCAGAGTGAGGTTACAATTGAAACTCCAAACCTATTAAAAACTTGGGCCTTTACATTGGTGCAGGCTTTTGATTATAAAAAAATTCTATGTACTTTTGAGGATGTACACTTCTGTGCCAGAGGTGATATTGTGAACCCTGGACTTATTACAGGTGCAGCCAATTCTAGGATTAGAACCCAGACCTTAGATCCTTTCTTTTTGAACGAGATTGTGATTTTATTTGGGGCTGGAAGAGTTACGAGGCAAACCAACTCAAGCTAAAGTCATAGAGCACACATAAAAATGGTGCTGGGAACAGAGAAAGTAAAAAAGTTACATCTATGATCGAAGGTATCTCCTGCTAAAAAAATTCATGCATGCATATACACACATACATAAGTAGATCAGACAGAGGAAGTCATGGTAGCTTTGCATTTTGATAACTTAGAAATAACCCCACTTAGAATATATTAGTCAGGGTAAGTTAGGCAATGCTGTGATAACAAACAACTCCAAAGTCTCAACGAATTTGAACAAAAAGTATGTATTTCTCCTTCACAGTAGTCACGGAGACCCTACAGGCATCTGTCTTCTACTCCTAGTGATCCAGATCTTCAAACATCTCAATACAAGGTTTTTGCTTTCATTTCCAAGCAAAGGAAGAGATGGCCTGAGATCTCACAGGGGTAAGTAAATGCACTCATTTGGAAATGACACATTACTTCCTCTCATGTTTCCTTGGCCAAAGACTATCAAGGGAGCGGGGAAGTTAAAAGACCACTTCTTCTCATCCCCACCATAAGCCAAAGGAGAAGAACTGGAAATACCAGGGAGTAACCCCAGTATCCTTCACATACGAGGTGACAGAATTATAGGTAGGAGATCCATTCACTTTTTAACTATCTCAAACAGGTATTGCTGAATTAACAAATATAACTGATTGTGAATAAAGGGAGATTTTGACATTATTCCTAATGATGTCTCGATAAAAATCAATAACATAATTTTTATAAAACCACACAAATATGCATATTTATAAAGTACTGCATTTCATTAAATATTCAAATGGCATTTCAATATTTAAACAAAATCCATAGACTAATTTCATTATTGTCACAGGCAGAATATTATATTACTTGAAAAGTACTCAATAAGATTGATTTGTGTTCTCTGTAAAATGTAGTCTCCACTGACCACTTGCCAGGTTGGGTTACAAGAGCCTTTCAAACCACAAACTGTGCTGTGGTCTTTACAATGCGATGCCTGGAATGCTTACATTAGGCTTTGGAACACTACAAAATATCAATGGCCAGTTCACAGCCAATACCTATCCAGGCAGAGGCACTTTGCTGCAGATCGTTTGAAGTTGCTATTACTGTAAATCAAAGGCTTATGGTGTTCTTATTTTTTTTCCCTTTGCCCTTCTAGAATATTCATAAACAAATTGTATATCTCTGCACCCAGAAAAGATAAACCTCTAGCTATCATCATTTAATCCCTCCCCGACTTTTAAATAAACCCCATCAATACTATTCATTATTAATGAAAGGTAGGATGATTCCTGGATGAAGTTTTAGTTCAGGCGGCAAATCGATACTTCTGACCATGTCTGTTTCATTATTGACAACGTCTACCCACATTTACTCTTATAATTAAGTTTTAGTTCAACTCCTAACTTTTCTCCAGCGTTTGAAATGGCTATATGGTGTTCTTAATTTCAGCTGCTGTTTCATCTTTCTCAGTAGGTGCCTATTTTATTGTTAAAGGTCATACTCATTTGTCTGCTCCAACAAAGGCAGCCCTTAAAGTTGGCTGTGGTTTTGACAGACAGTGGTCCCTATAAGTGATGGCCTTCAGGACAGAGCTGGCACTGGGAGTCAGTCACCACAGCAAGGGGAATAACAGATAACAAATCATGCCACTATTTTTCCTCTTGGCGTGATGGACGACAGCACAGCGGGGGTAACTTTTCAATGTCCTCAGATTAAAAACCCCTCAAACAAATGAGTTCTGAAAATACTGCCCAGGGGCATGAAAGGGAGCTGTTGGGCTCCAAATACTTTTAAAAAATAGGTTTTTTTTTTTTTAAATGTACAATTTATGGTCACTCAATGTAATTATCTAATTTTCAGTGATACTTTCAATTTTATACACACAAAGCTCGGCTGTAGATTTGAGGGGCTGTTGTCATCACGGATATAAAGCTTTTCGGAGAGAAGCATGTAGTGCTTTGCAAGGCATAGCAAACAAAATTCTAAAGGGAAATTTGGTATTTGTCAGTGTATCATATGCATTTCGGTGTAATACAGATTATTTTAAACAGTATTGTTTACATGACATATTAATCAGCTCCTCACTGAATGGTAGAAAGAAAGATAATCAAATGATCAAGCTCTGGCTATATGTTAAATCACCTCTTCATTTCCTGGTCTGTTGTTAGCATCCCTAAAAGCAGTGCAAAATAAAATACAAATATTTACACTTAAAAATATTAATTCTACTTTCCCTGACATATTACATTGTCAAATAATTTTTTTTATTAACTGAAAAGTAGAAAATGAAAAAATCCTATTATTTCTAATTTTAAAAAATGCAATCAGGTTATTTATTCTCTACCTGTCATTAAAATGACTATATGAGTAGGTAAATATAATGTACAATAGTCATAATTTTATGTGTATATAAAAATGTGTGTATATATCATGCATGTGTATAAACCATGAGAACAGGATAACATTTGTCTGGATGTTTTAGCCATTTTCATAGTTAATATGCCTGAGCAGCTTGCTGTAATCAGTGATTATGGGCCTCTCTCCCAGGAAGATTGATTCAGCAGTTTTGAAATGAGGCTTGAAATCTGTATTAATGTGGGTCTGAGGTGATCTAGATATAACTTGATCTAGCTGTAATTGGGGAACCAGGCTGGGCTTGTTGACGTTGGATTAGCACTCCTAGGTCCCAGTGTTTTGTACAGAAATGCTGGCTTTCGAGCCAGGTGGACGAAGGTTTGCATTTTGGTTTTACTAGCCGTGTGACCTTTGGCACGTTACTCAACTTCTCCGAACCTCAGCTTTATGGATGGTTCCCTGGCAATAATGAATCATATCTTGAAGGACTATTGGGAGATTAAGAAGTGGCCGGATAAAAGCAAGTGGTCTTGACTTGCTAATTATACAGCTGAAAAGCTTAAGACAACACAATTAGGAGCTTGAATTAAAACACCTTTTTAAGGGATAAATGGGCTCTCCCACCTCTTCCTGCCCCACAGACCCAGGGCTTTGGGGCTTTCCAAGGCACCGTGAAAGCCGCCAGTATATATAGTTGAAGTTATCTATTCTTAGCTCTGAACTCTAAGACCTAAATAAATCTAGTTCAGATATTAGCCACTCTCTCAAATCTTGTACTTTGCTTGATCTTCCAGAGTGAACCTGGGCCTTTGGTAATCACTCACTCAACATGCTTACCCAATCCCGACCATACACCGAGGCTCAGAATTTCTTTCTCAGAGGATGAAATGAGCTATGCTCTCCACGGACCAGGGGCCATTCTAGGTGGAATGGGGATTTGCTGTCTTTGTTTCACATTGCTAACTTTTTAGTAATGCAGGGCAGGATGCTCTGATTTCTGGCAGTGCCCCCATTTCCTCACCTTTAAATGGCAACTATAAGAATCTTACCCCCTGGGATAAAAATTAAAATGAGTCACTATGTATGGAATGGCACCCAGGAAGTGACTTGCCCAAGGTCACACTGCCCAAGGATGTGTTTTGCGGATTTGAATGCATTTGCTGGAATCCAGGCATCGGAGTTCTGATTTTGCTTGGGTTGTTTATAGTTTATAACTCCTTGATCTTACCTGACAGTGTGAATCCAACCCAGAGGGAGAGTGAATAGTAAAATATATGAAGTTATGTAACTAGACCTATAATACATGCAAGGAGATAAAATGAAATATGTTTAAAAATAAAATGAAAATATACAATATTTGAATTTTTTACGTATTTACTTTTTGTATAAAAATGTATATGTTTTTCTGGTCTCCCTATTTTTCCAACACAATGGGCAAGACTGTTACATTCCTGAGACCTTCAAGAGGTATCACCACAGTGCAACATGTATGTGTATAGGTATTGTCTTACTAAGTCAGATGTAGCCTACTCTATTCACTCTTCTGCCTTTCTTGCACTTAATTCTATATGTATTCTTAATAAATCATTAATAGATTCTTTAAGGTAGAAATATATAGAATAAAAAATAAAAGTTACCTTTCAACAACAGTTGAAATTGTCTTTATAGAAAAGGAGGCATTATATGATATCCTTGTTCCTACCTTGTTTGTAGGTAACATTATTCACATGTTCCCAAAGTAGTATATATGAAGTTAACTTGTTTTTTAATGACTGCTTAGAATTAAAATGTTAAGTTAGCATGTATTTATCCCTTCATCTTTTGCTGGACATTTAATTTATTTCTAAGTTTTATTTTTTGTTTTACTTATTTACTTTTTTTGAAGATTTTATTTATTTATTTGACAGACAGAGATCACAAGTAGGCAGAGAGAGAAAGGAGGAAGCGTCCTCCCCGATGAGCAGAGAGCCTGATGTGGGGTTTGATCCCAGGACCCTGAGATCATGACCTGAGCCAAAGGCAGAGGCCTAACCCACTTAGCCACCCAGGTGCCCCTGTTTCTGAGTTTTTAAAGTCATTTTCCTAGCATTTCATTAAATATGTTTGTAGATATATCTTTAAACTCTTATGATTATATTTTTGTAGGATAAATGTCTGGAAATTAGATTGCTGTCATAGAGTATATGTATTTGTTTTTTTGATTCTCCTGTCAAATTCCTTTCCAAAATCTGTACCAATTTATGATACCACAAATATTGTAGGAGAATGTCTATTTTCTATACCTCTGGCAATACTGAACCATATCAATTTTTTAAGTATAGATTTCATTGATTCTTAGACATACTTTGTCCCCCATTTTTAACAGCTCTAAAATTTGAGTATGTCTTATAGTCAATGACATGTAATAGTCAAATTCACTTTCCCCATGATACATAAATACATGATTGTGTTTTTGGGCACCTGGGTGGCTGGGTCGGTTAAGCCACTCTTGAGTTTGGCTCAGGTCATGATCTCAGGATTGTGAGATGGAGTTCTGAGTCAGGTTCCATGGTCAGCATGGAGTCTGCTTGAGATTCTCTCTTTTTCTCTCAGCCCCTCCTTCAAGGTGCATGGATGCAGGCTCTCTCTTGCTCTGAAAATAAATAAATAAAATCTTTAAAAAAATCGGGATTGTGTTTCATAATTGATGATCACTTAGTTTCAATGAAACATGGCATTTTTCAACCTGACAGGTAGTGAAAATCAGATCTTAATGCTGTTTGTGTTGTATTATATTAATTTCTAGCGAAGCTGTACATCTTTCCAATTTATCCACGTGTAATTTTTCTTTTATAAATTGTTCATCTCAATTAATTGTAATGGTAAATATAAGGAATTATGCAAAGGGTACAGATTGCTGAAGAGCATTTTGTGGTGGACAATCTTTACAAAACGAGGTACATCCAAAACTTTTATTGATCCAGTCAGTGTCTTGCTAGGACAGGACCGTTTTCAATATGGTAATCTGTTCCCACACAAAACATTACATGTCTCTTCACAATGCCTATCTTGTTAGGAAAAAAGATTTAAAAATTTTTTGTCTTTTAATGGACAAAGAGCACATTCTTCAGAGAAAAATAGGTACTCCTCTCTTTCATGAGAGACAACCTTTGTGTCCTCGAATCAGCACTTTTCCTAAGTTAGAGTAGAACTAAGGCAACCATATTTGCTTGCTTTTTTTTCCAATACCAGCAAAATATATTGCCACTGGTGGAAAGAACACTTTGTTCCTGAATCTGACATCCCATGATTAACTAGCTCTCTAATTGTGGTAATATGTGTTTTATTAAGATTTCTCCTGCTTGATTCAAACCTTTATTTGTGTCTCATACACTTCTAGCTCAGTGGTGCTTAATGGGCATGATCTTCATGGTGGGGATCCTTCTACAGTATAAGGAGACTTTTTTTTTTTTTTAATTGTATTGACTGGATGGAGAGAAGGGTGGGTAGCTACTGGCATCTAGTGGGTCGAACACTGGGATGCTGTGAAATATCCTACAATACATAGGACAGCCCGCACAACAAAGCATTATTCATCTAAAATATCAGGAGTGCCACAGTTGAGGAACCCTGCCTTAGAGTTTCATTTTAAATGGGCTTAACCTACAAATCACAGTGTTTGGAATTTCAGTAGAGTCTCTAGGGATTCTCAACACCTACCCCGCCCCCTCCCGCCCACACCCCGACGCATAACACCTGAGTGATGTAACATACCTTTTATTAATAATAGTTTCCCACAGGAATGGTGCAGGAGGGTGGGGACAAAGATGCCGTGCCTGTAATTTGAAAAGAGCTCCCAGGTGATTTTGATACCACTTCCTCCTTCCAACAGTTGAGTTACCACTGTAATTTAGAAGGTCTGAAGACAGTGATTGTCAAAGTACTTTGATTTACATCCTTCCCACCTCTTCTCTCCTTTAAGGCTTACCACTTGTTTGTCTATGGTTGCTTTTGAAAGATAGACAACGACTTAAGTTAGGGTTTTCTACTTATAAAATAGAGTATCTTTGGTTGTGTAGCGAATTTGGCCAAAATAGGATGTAAGCTTTCTGAAAAATTAAAAAAGACACACGCACAGACACACACACACACACACATATAATTAATTCTACAATATTACTTCAAACCTTGGACGAATAATCCTTTCTTTATGAAAGTGGATGACTCTCAGGAAGTTGGTTTTGTTTGGTATTAAGCACTTTTACTTAAGCACTTACTGTGAGATCTCTAGTCTACGATTACATGGGATAAAGCACGCTTTCTGATTCTAAAGTTTGGGTCTTTGTTCACATAACATTAATAGATCCATTCTTAGAGTTCTGATACAGAGAGAGTATCCATTTCTGTAATGCTGTCTTGCATGCATTCAACCCCTACATCAAAGCAGTGATCTGCTGCAGCCAGCCCTGCAGGGACTTGGAACTTGAACATGGCAGAGGCCACACTGAGCTCAGCAGGTAGCGCTGACCGTCCCCATCAAACATAGCCACTGTCCACGCCTCTCTGCCTGTGTTCTCTGTCATCTGCCAGCATTCGCTCTTCAAGTCTCAACTATGGCAAGAAGAAAAGGTCTGATTGCGGTGCTGGGGAAGAAGAACAAGGTATGAGGGGGAGGGATCTCCACTGGCTACTCCTAATCTCTGCCCTCCTTGGTAGCTTTTCTTTTTCTTTTGGGTCTCATAAACGTGTAGCACTGTATTGGTTTTTCTAGCAGCTACCTTTGGTGTTCATTCTTACCTATTTATGTATAACGGTACCAACATTTTCAAACCAGTTATCAGAAACAACCAGTTTAGAATACCCTGGAGTCATTTGAAAATGTCCTACCTCTCAGGCAAGGGTCATATAATATGCAAATATCAATTGCTTTGCCTAATCATCGTTTTCATGAATCTGTTCTCCTGGTATCTGATCACAGGGACCATACTACAAAGATGACATTAAATACAAATATGATAAGAAAAACCGAAGACCACTGATAGTATATTACAACGGAGGCTGAAGTATTTTGCAAAATTGTCTTCTGAGAAGTATCTCAATGTGCCTTTTCAAACGAGACATGTTCATCAGGCTGTGGCTCGAGTTCATCACAAAGCGATTGCCATGCTTTTCACTGAACGAGGAGGGAAAAAGTGGCTCCTAAAATGTAACCTCGTCTTTGCTGCTTTCCCCTCCTTTCCATGATCGATTACAACTTGTTGTGGGCTTTCTTGTGTTTTACTTTAAATCTTCATAAACTAAATAACCTTTTATGTTCATATTGTTAGCCAGAATTGAGATATAAATATAAGGACTCTGCTGATTTAAGGCATTTGCTTTTATTTATTCACAGCATGCCATCTGTCAGAGAGGAAAGAAAACAACAGCAACAACATATGGATGGGTTCTTTTTGTTTATCTAGATATTTTGGAATCAATATGTTCCAAAGTATGTTGCCAGACTCCATGATGTTCTTGATTGCCAGTGCTTACATTTGGGTCTCTGAATTAACTCGCACAGGATAAAATTTTAACCCTGCAAGACGTGGTCTGTGTATCAATACTAAAAGACATGTGCGATCAAGTAAATTTCCATTTTCTAAGAATCAAGACAGAGTCAGAGTAACTGGAAGTGTTGGATTGCGTGCTTGCCACAGTTTCAGAAATGTACTTTTTTGTAAAGTGGTAATCTGAAACACCTATAAAATCTTCATATTCCTTTTGAGTTACTAAAGAAAGATTAAATGCTCTCTGTATAATTTCGCATAACACTAAGTCTTTGCTGTGTTATAAATTGGCAATCTAAGTACAGTGTAAAAGCTGACACTGAGCTGCACATTACATTGAACCTCATGAAACTGCCATCTTTCTAGGTAAAAATATGGGATGAACAAATGTATAAATAAGCTGGAAATATGAGTGTAGCCAAAATGCAAGTAGTTATAAATCTTTTTTTTGCCCCAATTGTTGCATCTTTATGCAAAAACATATTAGGATTATTGTTATTTAATTTGGGATGAGCAAACCTAGGACCCTCTGTGGTTAGAATCTCAGCACACAGCTGTTATCATTTGCGTATTTTTCTTTTTTTTAGAATTAAAAAATTGAAAAATTTGCAGTTTTGAATACGTATGTGAACAGTAGTCATAGATGAGTCAGTTCAGCAAATATTTACTGAGCACCTACTGTTTTATATGTAAGGCTGTGAGTTGGGGGGTTACACAAATGAGTAAGACACACACAAAAATAAGGATTTTAGGGTACTTATTTCAAGGGAGAGAGAAACCCATGACCATACTTCAAAGTAACGTGGTAGTCTTCATTATTTAGAGCACAGACTTTGGCCCAGTGTCTCAGTCTAGTTTTGATTCCTACAAGCTGAGTGACTTGGGCAATTTCTTAAATCATCTGCGCTTCAGTTTTATTCACTGTATAGTGGGGGTCATGATAGTATGCATCTCTTAGCACGGTTGGAGGGATTCCGTAAGCTGATAGAGGCAAAGCGCTTAGTACCAGGAACAATATAATCACTCTAAATGTTAATTGTTACCATTATTCATAATAAAATAGTGTAAGAGGATATTTGCTTTTCCCATATCTAAAATCTTTTTGTTAGGAAATGACATATTTGGGAGCCTTATCAATTTAGCTAGAAAGTCATAGGCATTGCCAAAAACTTATTCTGGGTTCAACACTTTACTAGCTCTTAGCCTTGTGGTTCTCAATTTTCTTATTTGTAGAAACAGGGATAATACTACCACATTTTCATGGTTTTCATGAGAATTTAATGAGATAATGTTTATAAAGGCTGTCAATGAGTACTAGCTATTAATATTTATTAGATAAAAAATCCATTCACACCTCTATATCCACAAAGAAAATAAGAAGCACTGTGAAAAATGTGTTGTAATTCAACTAAAATAATATTAGACTTTAAAAAATATAACATAATTCTGAGATTAAACAATTCTCAACCTTAAATCTCATTTTAAGTTTGGTTTTAACCAACTACTCTCTTTTTCATCCTTATAGAAATGGTTTTTCTTATTTGCATAGTACTATATAAAAATTCTTACAAACATAAGATATTATCTTGTTTTTGCATTTTAGAATGGAAGCTGTCTATACAAATTTGTAATGTGATCGAGTTTATGCTAATTTTGCCATAAGTTTCATGGGTATATTGGAGGCTTGTTAATAATTAAAAAATTTTACTTCTTCAAGTTACAAATAAGTATTACAGTAAATACTTTCCAATCTTTATCTGACATGACATCTTACCAATACAGGCATCACAAAATAAATAATTTATGAAAAATATTTATTTAAAGAGCTGTAATTTACCTTGCATTTACCATATGCCATTCATCCAAGTAGCAATATAAAATATTCATTAGAGAAACTCATTAAAACAAACTTCTATACAATGAGGTGACGGGCCAACAAAAAACATCAATCATAGCAGGGCTTTAAGTTTTTATTAGTGCATATGGGCACACTAATATTTCAAAGTAGAAAATTATGAATATTTTGTTCTGGCTCTGGAATGACCAGGCTGCTGCAAAGACAAATTTGATAAGAGTATAACAAAGACAGGAACTGGTTTTTCTTCATTTGTTTTCATTTTAGTCAAGAAATCAGTGACAGTTCACTGAGATTTATTTTATTAATGATGAATCAACCTGATGCTATAATTAATGGGAAATCTATAGCTAATCTTAGAGGAAAAATAACTAGGCACATAATGATGTTTAAGCCTGGCAGAGCCGAACTCTGTGCCTCTGTCTCTTGAGTCTGTGCGTTGCAGGCAGAGCAGTCACTGTGAATATCAGAAACTCCTACTGCACTTCCAGGCACATGCCTAAGGAACAGTGTTTATGAAATACCGCAAATGCTGGACTTCAGAAAACCGATTCTACTCACACCAAGTAGCTGCAGAATTATTGCACTGCCAGCTTAAAACACACATACACACGCATGGGAACGCGTGCACACGCACAGACATACACCACTTTACAATTCTAGTGAAACTCTAAATAGGGACGGTATTAGAATTCGGGAAAAATAACAGGTTCAAATCAATGCATTGATGGGATTCACATAAGCAGCATTGTATTTCTCTAGATTTCCCTATATAAACTAATTCACAATTCATTAGGAAGTTCTGTTAAGTCTCTGCTTCACGTTCACTGCCTTCCTATTACACTGTTGATCTGTGATTAAATGTTCTAATAAAATTAACTGGGTTTGCTACAAACAGAACATCTGGAGCTATGTTTAATTTCATGTCAAACATACACAGGAAACACCTGTCTAGGTGAAGTAATTTTAAAAAAGTGACATTAATCCATCTGTTTTGGAAAATGGTGTCATGGTTGTCACATTAAAAGGTAATATCAACAAACACAGAAACCCTAAATTGCTTTGGAGCATACGTTTTCTAAAATTAACAAAAAATGGCTTATCCAAATGTTATTGTGTCAGTCTTATTTTGTGCTGAATAATAAGAGGCCTTCTTTAACTCAGCAACTTTCAATACCTGCCCTATAAAACTTCCAGATGTGAAGTCAGTCCCTGTACTTAAAAGATTAAAACGGTTGTTGTGATTCTTTATCTAAATGTCTGCACCAAGATCAAGCTAACACACTCCACTGATTGCCTCCTACGATAGGTAGACTTTACATGGATTTTAAAGTATACAAAACTATGAACAACCGATTTTTATATGATGCCAGTGAACAAACATATGCTTTTTAGAAATTAAATCTTCACATGCGTATATAACTAGCAGTGGCTTTTGATAGAAAGATATGCATACACAATGTTAGTCTGATAGAGAAATTGGCAATATGTTATTGATGACCATTTGTCCCCTTTAATGCAGTTGTTTTGAGATTTTTAGATTATTGGATTCCAAAGTGCTTTCTCTAAATTTTCCTTCTAATTTCCATTTCTTTGTAGAACACAGGTGGACTGCCAAGATGGTAGAATTTTTGTTTTTTGGTTTTTTTTTTTGTTTGTTTTCTTTTTTTTTTTATATGTGATTCACTTATTTTCTGAGTCACACTATCTTCTCACTTATGAAATGAGGCAGCTGAAGAGTTAAAAAGCTCAATAACTTGACCAGGATCACCAGACCTAACATGTCTTTAATACAGATGTTCTTTGCAAACTTTTGCATTGAAGTGCGTCCTGAGACAAAGAGGAAATTCTTAGTAGGGGAGGGAGAGAGGTTGGTGAGAGCCTGTCTTTATCTTGGGCATTCTTAAAAAAGTAATATGAATTTCTAACTCTACTCCCAGTATTGCTATACATGTAAAAGTGTGCTACTTTATGTTATTTTTCAAAAATATTTTGAAAATACATTTAATGTTCCAAGCAGGTATGCCTTATATCTCCAGTTCTGCTGCAGCATGACTTCCCCTACTCACAGCACCCAGTTTTGTGTCCTCAGGGTATAGGCACTGAAGGAAACTAAGGAACTGAGGGAAACTTCTTTTTTTTTTTTTTTTAAGGCCATCATGCCTTAAAAAGTGTTCTGGAAAATTACAATAAGGTCTTATTTTAAAAAATACAGTTAGTAGAATAAAATGGTACAGATTTTTAAACTATAACTAAGAATAGATGTTTCACAGGTACACAATCTTAGAACACTTTTAAATTGAATTTGAAATGTTAGTGTTTAACTCTTTGTCAATAAATTATTGGTGCTATGGATGTTCATAGTTGTAAGTGACAGATTTCTATTCTGTTTACTTCTAGAAGGGCTGAGACACACGACAGAGAGGTAAAAGTTTAGGCTGACTCTTGGCTGAATTCTACCAGAAGTGGTTAGAGCATGTTAAAAAAGGGAGGTTGAGGGGCACCTGGGTGGCTCAGTGGATTAAAGCCTCTGCCTTCGGCTCAGGTCATGATCCCAGGGTCCTGGGATCGAGCCCCGCATTGGGCTCTCTGCTTGGCAGGGAGCCTGCTTCCTCCTCTCTCTCTCTCTCTGCCTGCCTCTCTGCCTACTTGTGATCTCTGTCTGTCAAATGAATAAATAAAAAATCTTAAAAAAAAAAAGAAAAATAAAAAAAAAGAAAAGAAAATACATTCACCTTTATAAAAAAAAAAAAAAGGGAGGTTGAGCATATTCCTTAGTTGTAAATTATGTATATTAAAGCAGGCTGCAGATATACAGGTAGGAAAAGAGTGGCCAAGTGGAGGAAGTAAGGGTCGAGGCACTGTGGAGAATGACAATTAAATTAATAACCTATTTCTGGTTGTCTAGTGACAAATATTCCTAGGACAAAGTTGATGCTAAAGTCCTGTAATGGAATCTCCTTGCCAGCGAGTGTCATGTTACAGTCTCTAGAACACCGAGTTCCACTGCCATATGTCAAAACTTGTCCCTGGGGATGGGGGGAAGGTGGAGCAGGTAGGGTCTTGAAACTTCTTCTCATGTGTCCACGACAGCAGCTCTCTCTGTCTCTCTATATGTATACACATTTTAACTGACTTTCTTCCTGACCTGTTTTTTTTAATAGATGGGTTTCTGCTATTAAAACTTTTTAACTTTTGGTTGGCCCAAACATTTATTTTTAATTCGTTATATACATTGTTTTAAGTTTTCAACTACAACAACTCTGACTCCATAAAAGTTAATGTTTTTACTGATTACTTAGTGTTTTGGGATGAAACACTTTGCTGGGGTTGCAATTAATGTTTCCAAAAATTATTCCAAGATAATATTTGTATCTATCAAGATATAACAAAGCCATATTAATTACTTAGATGAGAGGTTGGCATATTTTTCCTGCAAAAGGCCAGTTTACAGATATTTTCAGCTTTGTGGACTTCATGTCCCTGTCACAACCCCTCAAGCCTGCCATTGTACTGAGAAAGAAGGTAAGAGATAAAATAAAGAATAGGCATGGCTGTGTCCCAATAAAATTTTATTTATAAAGCGGCTAATGAGCTGGATTTGGGCAGCAAGCTGTGGTTTTCACACTTTTGACTTAAACTATGGAAATCTTAAACAATAAAATCAATAATTATCATATAAATTAAAACACATGGATCTCAAAATGTAGAAACATTGCAGTATTGTCTCAATTACATGCATGAGATACTGTTCCTCTACCATGAAAACATTATTTCATAATTTTACACCTAAACCGAGTTTGAGCATCCTAGGAAGGTCCTAAATTTCTTAGTCTAAGTAGTAAAACTAAAGTAAATGCAGCCTTGGTAGGATAAATTGTTGGAGTCATGCACAGAAAATGTAAATAAATATAAAATGTCATTAAGTAACTAAGATGAATTTTGCAAAGCTGATGCAATGTAAATTTGTGCAAAATAAATAGCTAGAACAGGAAATCATATAATCTCATGAATTCTAGGATAATTTGCTAGTTATAAAAGCAAAACCTGATGGATTAATCACAATAAATACTGAATTTTCTAAAGAGGCATATTAGATTATGCCTCTTTAGAAAAGGTAAGGTAAACTAGAGGGGTCATTACAGGAGCAAACGAAAACAAAATAAAACAAACACACAAGCAATCAAAAAACACACACCAAACCCCAAAATCTTCATATAGCAAATGTTTCTCTCATCTGTTGATGGTAGTCTTGGTGGTGGTGTGATGTCTCTTCTATCCCTAAATTTCCATAATTCAGTTATGTGTTATGAGCTCCAGGAGAGGGAAAATAAAAATAAAGTTTTCCAGAACAACACAAGCAAATTTACTTAGAAACTAAAATAATTGAGGATTGATGTCTGAATCCATTTAAGAAAATTTCCTTCACGTCTTGACATGGAAAGTCGTATTCTTTTAATTGTGTATCCCTTTTGCATGTGCTATTCTGCAATACTGAAAGACTGGCAGCCAGTTATAGACTGCTTCTATCCTTTGCCTTTATCAGTTTTCACTATGTACCCTCTGCTTGGATCACCTTTCTTCTGGTGTCATATATATGCACAGTCAGCTTGGCCTCCAGGATTGCTTAAACAGTATCTTCTTGTTGAAAGGGATCTTCTAGTTTCCTAGGGATGCCTGGATGGCTCAGTTGGTTAAGCGTCTGCCTTCTGCTCAGGTCATGATCCAGGGTTTCAGATCAAGTCCCATATCATGCTCTTTGCTCAGCAGGGAGGCTGTTTCTCCCTCTGCCTTCTGTTCCACCTGCTTGTGCTCTCTCTCTCTCTCTCTCTCTCTCTCTCTGGCATATAGATAAATAAAATCATTATAAATATTATTTAAAAAAAAGAAAGTAACCTCTCCTAGGACCCTGGTCCTTTTCAAGGTTAATGTTGATCATTCTCTCCTCTCTGAATCTTTTACGTAAATACATTGTTAATGTATTTTACAGATGAGGAAATTGAGGCTCAGGTTCAGGCTTAGGGCCACAGATGGTAAGAAATGGAGCTAGTATTCCACACCAAGTGTGTCTGACCCAAAGTTTATACTACTTTCACTGTCTTGTGAGAGACATATGACAACATAGCCAGGTGGGGATAACATCAAGATAGTGGAGGTCATGACTTTTCTAATTATGAAAGTAGGGCATGTTGACTGAAAAATATTTGGGAATGGAGAAGAATTTAAAGAAGAAAAGGAAAAGTACACATTTTTACAAACTATTTCCTTAGCTCTTTTGCTATTTTAATTTCGCACAGTTTTCTTTTAATATATGTAGTGGATCCAATTTTGTTTCATGCTTCTCTAACCTAACATACAGTCAGCAATTTGCATGCAGTAAAGCATTCTACATAAAATAATTTTCAATGGCTGCATAACCATAACATCTGACCAAAAGGATACAGCACAATTAAGTAGATTCTGAATACAACGGTTATCTTCATTTTTCCCAAGTAAGTAGTTTTGATATATACAAACATCATGTACAAACATCATGCTATTTTTAATTTTTTAAAGGTAGTTCTTAAAATCAGAATGAATGAGTGAGATGCTATGAACATTTTTATGGTTCTTGATAGAAATTGATAAAATTTTTACTTGGATAACACAGGGATACATGGATAGCACATTGCCTGGAACATTGTAAACACTCAAGAAATGATACTTAGGTTTTCAAATTGCTCTTGAGAAAGGTAATGATAGTTTGCACTTCCATCAGTTTACAAGGGCAATCATCTCACACTAAACTGGCTGACTGCTTAAACATTTAAAGTGTTTTACTTAATTGATAACGCTTCCACTGTTATTTAACTTTGAATAAATCATATAGGCCAGAAATATCACCCCCCCCAATATTTTTTATGATTTCCCTTCTGATTATCATTACTCATTCCTGAATAAAGGAGAAAATTATATATACAATTTCTCATTCCAATCCTATAATTTCCTTTTTAAAATACTTCTTTGCTTACAGATATAATATACAGGAGATGTAATATCTTCTAGCTGGAATATTCTGAAATTCATTCTGGATATTTTTAGTAAAATTTCAGTAACTTTTTGAAACTTATTTATAATGTTTAATTTTCTGTATCAATTTAAAGGCAAAAAATAGTGAGATACTTTTTGTTATTATTTTTAGATTATTTACAAATGTACAAAAGTTGTTTTGAATATCTGCTAATAACAAATGAACTAAAACCATCCTGTTAAAAATTATGCTCTGAAATTAATTCAGGAATCTTAATTTCAATTTGTCATGGTTAAATCTGAGAAATCATCAATATTCAGCAGTTCATTATAAATAGCCTCATGTTCTTTGATTACCAATGTGTTATTTGAATTTGCATATGGTTAAGGTGTTTAGCTTTGTTTATTACTCTTTTATAATTTTTTCAAATGCATTTTTCTCTCTAGGGTTTAAGCATCTTAATATAATTGTGTTCATAAGACTTCTTTTGATCAAGGCAGGATTTGCTTAAAATCCATATAAAATAACTGTAGTCTACTTTTCTCAAGTGCTGATGTCACTCTACCTCAGTCCCAATAATCTTACAGCTCGTACATGGCCAATTTACTCCCGACAAATATCTGTGTTCTGAAGCTTCCTTTACATCACTGAGTTTTCTGTAGTTGGACTTACAAATTTACACCCCCCAAAAATTTGATTCCAAGTTAATCCATGGCATATTTTGATCGTTCCTATGTAATAAAGTTCTTTTTTTAAGTGGGAGGGAAAAAAAAGTCTCCTGTCTAATATGAACAACATTATCTCTAAAACTCTGAAACATAATCATACATGCAAAACCAAAGCAGCGGTAGGCTAGACTGGCAGATTAGATGAACCACTTCAATTTTCCATCAATCAAATTATGGTTTATTGTTCAGCTGAACTACCTCAGGCAACACAAATCTAAAAAACTGTCATTTTGGAAACATTACATTTTTTTTCTTGTCACATTATAACCCAAGCTGTAGTCATAAAAAAGAATGTCATACCATTACTGACTCATAATATTCCTTAATTTAAGAATAGCTAATTCATCTGTAGATTGGGCCTGTTGCCTACCCACATTTAAAAATGATAGCAGTGTTGGATTATAATATTATCCAGTCACATTGCTACCTTGATTATTTCCAAGATAATGGTGACTTAAAAACTGTTGAATTCAATAAAGGGTGGTTGCTGAGAATGGTAGCTTAAAGACCAGAGTAGACAAGGAAAAAATGTCAATTTTTAACCCATCTAATATTTTAATTGTTTGTTTTGTGTGCAAAATTGAATTAAAGGTTTGATCTCTGAAGATAAAATTACAACTTACTTTTATTTTTCTTTATTTTTGTAATAGGGAGAAAGTGAGTCATCGGTCAGATCGAAAGTTTCACAAAAACAAGAAGCAACCAAACTCTAATATCCAGAATATTAAAAATCTGATTACATTCGTTCTCCCACAAGTATATCAATACATTTTCTGACATTTATTCTGTGACGTTCCTCTTAGGTTGAGGAATTATCATCGATGCTGTCGCATTTATAAAGCTTTTCTCTCAGTTCATCTTAGATGTATGAAATAAGCTGATGGCATTTCTATAGCTAGAGATATTTAGTTGAATGCATGCAACAGTGATGATTGCTTTTCTTTGTAGCATAGGTATAACAATTTGGAAAGTGAGGAGGGAAAATGACAAAATAAATTTTATTCTCAAAATACAATTCCCTCAAAATTGAATGAGATATTTGTGCAATAATGAAACTTGTTAAAACCATGGTGGTTTCCCGTTGCTGTAGACTCATATTTATACTTAAAATGTGTTCATGATTACTTGAAGGCATAAACCCGCTCAAGAAATAATACTCATAAATAATACATGCTAAAGCCCAAAGATAATCAGACAAGTTATAAGAATATACCTCCCTCCACAAATGTATGTCATTGCTACATTTCATGAAAGGCCACTTAATTGACTACCAGATAAAGGAATAAACCTGCTAAAAGAATAGATTTACTGTGCACTGAGGCAATGCATTTAAGAGGTCTCCACTGAATAAAAAACTAGTTCCATTGGCTGAGCGAAGATATGTTCTTGAACGCGTTGGGACTTATTAACTGAACTTTTATGTGCCTTTTATGCATCATTTATTTTTGAAAAATCAGGAATTTTCATGATAGCAATTACTTACGTACCAAAGTCATGCAAAATTCCTGTGGTTGCTACCACAAAATCTGCCCCAAGGAGAGACCTTACCCTCTTTTTAACACCTTTGGAGTTTAGGACAGAAAAAAGGGAAGTGATAGAACACCAGAGGAGGTGTATATGACTTCACTGAATGCTGTGGGTTTTCTGTAAAAAAGGAGCTTGAAGACCTTATGCTAAACCCTTCTGGAGATTTTATTTTATAGGCATGGAAGCCAAAAAAAATATTGAATCATTTTTTGCAAATATGAGGATGATAATAACACCTAACATTTATTGAGAGCTTATGATTTGTCTAAGCAAATTTGTAACATTTGGTTATTTGTACCATTTTTTGTGCAAATATGTCTATGTTTGGCATGACTGTAAACATCTTCATTCTGTCTTATTTAGCCAAGATTTGTGTTTGCCTGCTCTGAGATTCAGTCCGCACGATAGAAGTACAAAAACTACTGGCAATAAAACTCTCTCTTTGGTTCAGCTTCACTATAAAATTCAGTGTTTCTCAACACTGTGTAATTAAATGCAAATGCTAGGTTATAATTATATTATGGGTGTGACTAAAACAGACCGAGGGAAGGAAATTCTTAGTTAAATCTGCTTCTACCTTGTTGTTTCTAGGTTTCCTGTGGTTTCTTCACTCAAGTTTTAAACGGTATTTGATCCAAAGAGTCTAACTTAACTCTTAAAGGTTTAACTGAATGTGCAGGTTTTCAGTCTTCTAAGTAGACACGAGGACTGTAAGGGTGAAACAGTGGTTTTCTGTTGATGACTTGTGAAGTTCCATTCCTGCTTCCTTTTTCTTATTTATGGACACACAACACATTGAGTGGACCAGCTGTGATTCTGTTTGATGCTGAGGACCTTTCCTGTAGAACAGTGCCTGGTGTGACTTGCTTTTTAATCAGGCTCATGTGGTCAGACTCTTCCTCCCCTCTCCTTTCACTATACTTAATGTCTGCTCCCCACCCCCCTTTCTTCTTCCTTCTGTCCCTTCTTCTCTACAAAGACAGTAACAATAGTGGCATCAAGAATGAACAGTTACTATAAAAGTAAGATGGTTGATAATTTAAAAACAAAATCCTGGCCATTTTGTTTCTCATGAAAGTTGATTTAAAGGCAACTGACAAATATATGTGAAATGCCCAATGCCAGATAGAACAGCTTTAGGCGAACAAACAGTCCTCACCTGCTGGCATTTTCTCCCAATGCTAGAGTGGAAGAGACTTGAGAAAGAGGATTTCTGAAGGACCAAGTTCTCAAAACCATCTGTAGAGTTGGTCTGATTTAGGTGCTAAGTTTTCTTTGAATACTAGCCTTGCAGAGTTCTTTGGCCTTTGCTGACTGTGCAAGTCTGAGGTCCAGAGCTGTGGAGTGACTTGGACCATGCCACCTGGTCTTTGAGTGACAGATTAAGACCAGCTCTTTGACACTCAGGTTAGAGGGCTTATTCCCACATTTTGGTAGTTCTTAGATATTGGCCATCAGCCTGGGGCTGATCCATGAAGAAGTTTGCATTTGTCCTCAGCTAAATGAAGAAAAGCCACAAAACAGTGAATTTTTCATGGAGCTGACTTTATTAAAAAAAAAAAAAGTGTCTTAAACTTTGGTGTGGCGCTGCCTGTTCTTGTGTGAAATGGTGGTGAAAGCAGTTTATACTTGCTTTGCCTTTGCTTGTTTTTAGATGTCTTTTCTTGGCAAAATTAAAATGTTGGCGACCCAGCGATGGAACTTATGTATTTATTTGAAATTTCACTGCGCCATGAAATCGAAAAGTCTGGGAAGCACAGCAGCAGGCTGCCTCCCTCTCCTTCCCCAGTCCCAGATGGGCACTGCTCTGAATCCCTCCTTCTTTCAATTTCCTTCTTGGCACAATCTGTCCTATGATTTTTGGCTACAGGCTGTGGAAACCTCCATGGGTGGAAGGTTAGCAGGGTTAGGGTTTAGAATCAGTTGGGCCACCAGTGAGGGGCCACATCTGTCAAGCCATTAACGTGGATTTTGTTTTTCTTATTATAAAAATCAAAGGATTGGTCAAGTTAATTTGAGAATTTTGAGTTCTCTCTTTTTCCTCATGTATGTGAGTAGAAGATTCAAGTTCTGTTTGTGAGGCAGGGATTTTATAGAATAACATTTCTTCCATGTGGACTAAAGAGAGTTGGTGGAAGAAAGTGAGGATGAGAAGTAAAGACATAGAAGATTCAATTTTATTTTCACAAAAAGACCAAATTCTAATGACTGATGTACAAAACTCTGAGTTGTTTGAGCCATTCATTAAAGTACGTGGGTCTCTTCTTGATCTTTCCTTTGCCCACATTTTGGTGCTCTGAGTATCTGGCATTGGCTTACATAATTAAATTTGGATTTATGCACATTGAAAATTTTCCCGAATGGATCTTTTTGTGTATATATTGTTGTTTTAATAGAAAGAACCTGGAATTTGGGGCTAGGAGCTGAGCTGAGAATCCAGCTCTGTCATTTAGTTGTTAGGTGACTCCAAGTTAATTCTTTGACTTCCATGTGTACCTGGAGAGAGTGTCTTCCTTTATAGAAACTGTAATAAATAAATGAGATTATAATTATGAACACAGATTGTAAACTACAAAGATCTATATAAATACCAGGCATTAATATTATGCTTCTGATCTATATTTTATACATGATACACATGATGGATTAATATTATCTGCCAAAATATATCTATGTATTCCACAATTTTTATGGAATAACTACATGGTCCAGGGATTGATTGATTCTCTCTCTGTCTTTTATTATGAAAAGTAATAAATAAATTTCTCTCCTTTCTTTATGATGAAAAGTCCTTGCTGTGTAACTCCTGTAGGATTTTGTCTACATATTTTGGCTTTTTTTTTTCCCCCCTAGTCTCAGGAATCACTGAATACCCTTAACTCATTTAAGTTACTGTGGGCCACTTTTTTGTCTTCCAGATAAAACACAAGTTTCTTAGTGAGGTATGTCAAACCTTTCATATGTTTACTCCAAAATATATTTCAGATATTCTCCCTTGCCCTCTCCGCTCTGGATGGACTTCCAAAACTGACTTTCTGAGCCCTTTTTAGGCTGAAATTCCTACCTTCCCACTCATCTGACAAATTCCCACTCATCTTACCGCATTCTTCTCCCAATTCTCCTAGAAAGCGTTTATCTCTTCTGTGAATCCCTTGAGTCCCTCTCCCGATAGCTTTATGTTGCAACATACATGTATTATACTATAAATTTTTTTAGTATTATTCCTTATAAGCTAAGAATAGTGTCTTCTGAGACTTTGTATCTCTTGTTGCCTATTAAAAAAAATCTGGTAGAGAGCAAATACTTGATAAATGGTCGTAGGTGTATCAGTACAACAATATCAGTACAAATGATGATATTTTGTCACTTAGACTTTGTCTAGTAAATTTCATTTAAGACATAGTCAGGGGGTGCCTGGGTGTCTCAGTCGGTTGAGCATCTGACTCTTGATTTCAGTTCAGTCATGATTCAGGATCCTGGACTGGCCCCCTATCAAGCTCCACACTCAGAGGGAAGTCTGCTTGAAGTTTGTCTCTCCCCCTCTCTCCCCCTCTTCCTGCTTATACACTCTCACTCTCTCTCATAATATATAAATAAATCTTTAAAAAAAATACATAGTCAGGGTTTTTCTTCCTTGCCTTTTTTTTAAACTCACAAACAGCAAAATTCCTAAGTTCTGAACAATTGTTTGCAATGTGGTGTATATGGTCACATTCATTATTAAATCATGAAAATATGAGACTGATTATTGAAGTTTATCTTACTTGTTCAGCTGCATTGACCAGGCAGAAATCCAATTGAGTGTATGGTGGACAATTTTCAAAAGCTGATTTAGACTTTCATAATAAGGTCATCTTCTTCACATCTCTTAGGGCTTCCTCTTCATTATTAAATGTTATTGTAGATAAATACATTATCTTGCTTTTTATACTATTATGTATTCATACCATACATAGTAATTCTTTTTTTTTTAAGATTTTATTTATTTATTTGACAGAGAGAGATCACAAATAGACAGAGAGGCAGGCAGAGAGAGAGAGGGAAGCAGGCTCCCTGCTGAGCAGAGAGCCTGATACAGGACTCGATCCCAGGACCCTGTGATCATGACCTGAGCTGAAGGCAGAGGCTTAACCCACTGAGCCACCCAGGCACCCCATACATAGTAATTCTTAATGAAATTCCATGAAAAGATGGGAAGAGGAGGATTTGAAAATCCAAACCTTTGCAGATTTCTTTTTTTTTTTTTAAAGATTTTATTTATTTATTTGACAGACAGAGAACAGAAGTAGGCAGAGAGGCAGGCAGAGAGAGAGAGAGAGAGAGAGGGAAGCAGGCTCCCTGCTGAGCAAAGAGCCCGATGTGGGGCTTGATCCCAGGACCCTGAGACCACGACCTGAGCCGAAGGCAGCGGCTTAACCCACTGAGCCACCCAGGTGCCCCCCTTTGCAGATTTCTAAAGGATATGCATGATTTAAAAAAAAAAAATGGTCAAAGTTAATTTTAGGAAAACACTCTTACTTAACCACTAATAAGCTTTGCCATGTGACTGTACCAGGTGTAAAATTATTAAGTGGAACAGAGAAGAACAATATTGATAAGTTAGTTACAACAATATAACCAAATTGAATGATAATTCATAATGTTCCCTTCCACTGAGTTAAATTTTTAACTTGTCGTTTCAAAAAATGTTTTAAATGGATTTGGATAGTGATTTCCAGACATTCAAATATTTGTTTCAGCTTGATTTCTTCTTGAGTCATCAACTGCTCGATATTAATAGTTGGAACCAAAACTGAAAGCTATGATAGAAAGAAAGTCATTTCTTTGAGTATCTTTGACACAATTTATTCTTTCAGATTTTTAACTGGTGTGACTTCTGGTAGGAGTGTGTGTGTGTGCATGTGTGTGTATGTGTGTGTATGTCAGTACAGAGGTAGGGTCAGTGATTAAAGAAATTTGAACTGGGCCTCTCTAACAGTTTCCGAGCATCAAAATCAATGCCTTTAATTTGGTTGTTTATCCAACCTATCCCAACTGCTTCAAATCCTTTAAGGTATGCATGTGAACAAACAGGAAAAACTGAATATCTTAATTATGTATTTGCTTATTTTTCTATCAAGGAGCACCTCTCTCATAGTTCAGGTTCCTTGAGAAATAGACTCTTAGAAACGCATGCAGCATGTTTATTGACACGTGATTTGAGGAAAAAGTCTCTGGAGGGAGTGAAGGAAGCAGGAGTGAGCAGGGCGGGAATTTGAATTGTAATGCATTTGTAAGAAAGGCCATATTCGATCTCCTAAAGAGCTCTGCACTTGAGATGACACTTCAGACATGTCCCACTGGGGAAGGGGAAATATCACTTTGTCTACTACACCATTCAGTCATCAGTTATGGATTTCTTCCCCTCCACAGGTCTTCCCCCTTCTCCAGGTGAAATAACTAAGGCAGCTCTCCTTGGTCAAGAACAGGTCCTGGGGAGGAACTAACGATGATGTCACAGACAGGCGACGTCCACAGCATGTGGGGAGATGAGCACTTTGGTTTTCAAAGGAGACATCTAGTTCATGTCCCGTAGCTTCCACTGCAGTCTGGAATGAAGTTCATCCCTGAAGTGTCATCCTTGAAGCAATGACTGGAGGTGGCACTCAGTAAACACAATCGGCTATTTATGAGTAATCTTGATTAGTTTTTCCAACTCTAGAAATATCCAGTTTATCCTTCCTCTGCCTTAGATTGTCTCTTGGTTTATTTGGGCTGCTATAACAAAATAGCATAGATTAGGTAGCTTATAAACTACACACATTCATTTCTCACAATTCTGGAGGTTGGGAAGTCCAAGATCAAGTCTCTAGAAGATTCTGTGTCTTGTGAGACCCTGCTTCTTGGTTCATAGATGACCATCTACTCCTTGTGTCCTCATGTGGCAGAAGGGGCAAGGGAATTCCTTTTTTTTTTTTTATTAAGGCATTAATTCCATTCATTAAGATTCCACTACCATGACTTAATCACCTCCCAAAGGCACTGCGTCCAAATACCATCGCACTGAAGAGTGGATTTTAACATATGGATTTTGGGAGGGCCAAAAACATTCAGTCTATAGCAGATAGTAAACACCTTAAAGCCTGAGTTAGATCTATTATTTTCTTATTTCTTTGAATTTTTCCTATTATGAATAGCTGAATCTCTTTCTCTCATATTTATATAATATATAATTTATATTTTATCAATAAGTAATTGATAAGTACATTAATGTTTATATATTGTTTATAAATAAATTATATTTATATATTATTTATGTAATAATTTATATAAATATATAATTGTATAAATATATATATACATATATATATGTATATATATATAATCAGCTGCTTGGTGAAAAGCTTACCTTCAGGAGATATATGAATTTACTAAGGGATATCTTCAGTGCTCTTCAGTTAAGACATATTTTTCTTTCTTTTCCTTTCTCCTCGATTATGCTCTAGTGTGTTTCTCCTTCAGAAAATGCATTAATACATGAAGAGTCAAGATGTCTTTTTTTTTTAAACACGTAGTAGGCAGGAGGAGCAGAGGGAGAGGGAGAGAACCTTAAGCAGCGTCTGCACTACAGCTCAGAGTCCAATGCAGGGATACATTTCATGACTTGATAAAAAATCAACACTCAGTTGCTTAACCCACTGCTCAACCCAGGCTCCCCAGGATATCCATATTTCAATAAACAGAGCCTGTGAATATGCTCCCTTACCTGGCAAAAGAGAATGCAGATGTGATTAAGGTTAGTATTTTGAGCTGAGTGATTACTGCATTATTCAAGTGGGTCCACTGTTAATCATAAGGATCCTTAAATAATGGAAGAGGGACATGGAAGGTTAGAATCAGAGAGGTATTTGAAGATGCTTATATTGATGGTTTGAAGTTGGAGGGAAGGACCACACGCCTATGAATGCAAGTGGCCTCTGAAAGTGGGAAAAGACAAAGAAATGCCTTCTCGCACCAAGCTTCTAGATGGAATGCAGCCTTAGCAATATTTTCTTCTTAGCCCACTGATACTGATTTTGGACTTTGACTTCCAGAACCATAAGGTAATAAGTATGTGCTGTTCAAAGCACTAAGTTTGTGGTAATTTGTTACCGCAGCAATAAGAAATGGATAGAATGGGTTTTGTCTATTCGAAGATATGTACCGGATGTTTCTATGCTTCTGTAATAGTAATTTCTTATAATGTTTTTCAAAGTCCAAATAAGGATAAAGATTTATGAGTCAGTGAATCCATAAAAAAATGTACCATAGCTGGAAATACGAAAGATAGATCTCTTTTAGTTTGGTAGACATCTTATGTTTATCGTTCTTGTTGTTTTCAAAATTTTGAACCAAAATTTCAAAATCATCAGGTTTCACATGTAAATCTGGATTTCCAGCTTTAAAAATAAAAAACCAACCAACCAAACAAAAAAAACCACTGGGCTTAGATTTCCAGATAGTGTCATCTTTTTAGAGCTGTGCTCGTGAAACACAGCATGACCATACTCTGCTCTTTTCTAGATGACCATACTCTGCCTTCACATGGGTGCACTTAGCATGTATGCCTGGACACTGCACTCAGCCTGGCTTAAGGAAGAGGTTGCACCTTCCTTTTCTTTAGTTGACAATGTTATATCAAGTGCCATAGTGACTTGGCATTGTTAAGAAGATTTTAAAATCATAAATAAAAGTGATATATAAATTTGTTTTATGTTAATTTCTGGAAATAATTTTTTTTTCCACTACTAGCTTTAGCTTCTAGTTACATAGCTTCTCATTGAAACAAGAAATGGTTTTCTTGCTTCTTTCATGCTTCTGGTTAAAATGGTGCCTAGGATTTGAGGATTTAAGGGAGAGAGGTCAAAGGTTGAATTTACTGTAATTTTTTAAATTGAAGTATAATTGGGGAGGGTATGTGCTTTGGTGAGTGCTGTGAAGTGTGTAAACCTGGTGATTCACAGACCTGTACCCCTGGGGATAAAAATATATGTTTATAAAAAATAAAAAATTAAAAAAAATTGAAGTATAGTTGATGTACAATGTTACATTAATTTCAGGTGTACAGCATAGTGATTGGACAGCTCTATACATTATGCTCTGCTTACCACAGTCTAGTCTTACCCTTTTTCACCATACAACACTATTACGGTACCATTGACTATATTCTCTATGCTGTAGCGTTCATCCCCGTGACATATTCATTCTGTAATTGGAAGCCTGTGCCTCCCAATCCCCTTCACCCTTCACCATTTCTCCCTTCCTCCAGAGTCCCCACCCCTCTAGCAACCATCAGTTTCTGTATTTATGGGTCTGTTCCACTTTTTTATTTGTTTATTCATTTGTTTTGTTTATTTTTGCACAAGAAATGTGCCAAGAACTTTCTCTGAAAAACTTCATTTTGGAAACCCTCACGAGTGTCTGTCTAGTTTTGAGAGGCAGTCTCGTGTAGTTAAGAACATGGACTTTCTAGTCAACCTACCTAGGTTCACATCAAAAGTCCACTACCGTGTTCTTTTTCAAGTAACTTCGTCTTTCAAATTACCCCATTTACCCGCAAATGGGGTAATACCTGCCTCCTGACTGAGTTTTAGATTACTTGATATATGTAGAGCATTTAGGACCGTACAGGATTCAAAGCAAATACTTACAAACTACATACTAGTACTATCTACCACTCTTTAACGTCAATTACTACCAGGCTCACTCATCTAATACCTGTGTCTTTCCTCAATTCTAACCAGCAACCCATGCATCTAGCCCACCACCAAAGTCTGCATTTACTGCTAAATGTGGCAGATTCATCCACCAATCAAAGGTCACAGTTAGTGGAAGTACAGCAAACAAATGATAAGGTAAAGATTTAAAAAGTTGATGATAGCCAGGGGGATGCTGAGAGATTCAGAAGCAAGAGACAGTACTATTCTTGGGATAAAGTTGCTCAGTATCCCCAGGTGTTATCCTTTTGAAATTATGGGTCCCTGAAACCTCCGACTTTCCAATTAGAATTTTGTACAGGGTATGAAATTAATTTTTTTATGAAATAGATAAATCATAGCAAGTATGGTGTATTGGCTATTTACACACACATATTTGGTAAACTATTCATGTGCAAGGTGGAACGAATGCATAATTTATCCAATGTTTCAGATGGTAAAATAATGATCCAAAATGCAGTTAAAGGAAAATATGCTATTCTGTGAAAGTATAAGAATTTTCTCACAATTTTCTCCCCATACACTTTAAAGAAATACCTACCAAATGTATTAACCTGGGTCAAATAAGTTTAGACTTTCATACAAATAGAAACCACAAACATTCTAGAAATGCATGTACTCATGATGACTTTTTTAAACTTTTTTTTTTTCTAATTTGAAAAGTCCTAGGATTATCCACAAAAAGTATAAAATTTGTGAATGAGATTAACCATGTAACACATGATCTACCATTTTCCTTTCTTTAATCTACTGACTAGTTTCTGAGACCTTCTGCATAATTCTGTAAGGCTATTGCAATAGAGGAAATTTCAGTTTATTTATTTATTTATTTTGTAATTGACAAGAATGGTTCTGGAGTCAGGGTTAAGGATAGTGTGGTAAGTACATTAGGTTTTGTGTACTCTGGATTGGTGATTCTCTGAGCGAGGATTCACTCAGAATCCTTTTATGTATTCTCTTAGTGGAAAAACATTTGCAGTCAAGGAGGCTGAATAGGCAGTTACTTGGAAATTTTTTGCCTTTAGTTGTATACATGATAAAGCTGAATTTCAAGTGAAAGTTTTCAGGTAATATCTACCTTTAGATATTATTTTGGATATCTATTATATGGCTGAGAGTAACAGCATGTATAATTTGACCTCCTTAAAAATGAGTGATCTTAGGCATAGGAGTCAAAAGCTAATTTGAGGTAATTTTTAAGTAAGAATCTGGGGTCCATATGTTTCGTGGCTGAACAGCCTGGAAAGAGACTTCATCTTTTAAGGTTTGTTGTGTGATTTGCTATATCTAGAGGTTTTGCCTTTGGTTATGAGCCTTAGCTTTACTTTACTGAATAAAGCTATAATGTTCTATTAAAGAAAGGTCTGCAGAAAAGTCCTCACTTTTATAATCAGAACAAATATGACTATTGTTAATTGCACTTACATTTTTAAGAGTATGACTAATTCTTCCTGCTACCTATGTGTTCTTTTTAAAGAAAATAAAAGCTTCCATGTATATATTAGGGTTACCAAATTATCTTAACAGAGGTTGTAAAGACTTACTTTATAGTTTTTAGAAAAAAAAATTAAAAGTTCTGTAAAATTTCTAATTCCCAGGCTAGCTATTTTACTTTGGGCAGTAGATGTAAAGGGACAGGGCACAGCCACTCTACTTGTTATGAAAAAATTAGTCAGAAAGGCAGAACAGAAATTACAAGTTTTAATAGTTCCTGAAATTATGATAATTTATGCTTTAAAAATATTCCATTGTTCAATTACTTTGACTTTAGGAAGCTAGAATTTTCATAAATAACCCTAACAGTGATATGCTTAGCTATGTGATGAAATAACCTCTAAGAAGTTAGTGAAAATGAGCCACTTTAGTGACCACAAATTTTCAGTGGCTTTTCAATGTTTTCTGAACTAATTTGAAAAAGTGTACAAATTGAGATTGAATTATTTTGGACAATATTTTTATCTTAGTCATATAAGTATAGTACAAGAGAGATCTTTACTTGCAGTATTCCAGTTTCGTGGGTCTAGCAATACACCAGAGAGAAACACAACTATAAAAATGTCAAATCAACTTTTGGTACTTTGACAAAATGCATGGGAAAAAGGCGATTCAAAAAAAAGGGGGGGGCATCTGGGTTGCTCAGTGGGTTAAAGCCTCTGCCTTCAGCTCAGGTCATGATCTTAGGGTCCTGGGATTGAACCCCACATCGGGCTCCCTGCTCAGCGGGGAGCCTGCTTCCTCTTCTCTCCCTGCCTGCCTCTCTGCCTACTTTGCCTACTTGTGATTTCTGTCTGTCAAATAAATAAATAAAATCTTAAAAAAAAAAAAAAAGCTCTTCAGTGATTTATTTTTAACTAATTCTATCTCTACTAATGATTGAGTTAAGAATTTAATACTAAACCTGGCATCTTCTGGACATAGTAGAAAGAAATCTAAGAGTTAAAAAGAAACAAACAAACAAAAAACTAAGGAAAAATATTCAAACAAATTATGACTTAGAAACATCTTGAAGAATTTCTTGTCCATTGGACTTTTCACCAGATTCCAAATAGTAACATAGTAGCTTTTTCAATAAAGGTACATGGAACTGACACACAAGAAAGTAATATTGTTTTGGACAGTGAGAAATAGAAAACAAAACAAAACAAAACACATGTTTTCCATAGCAGATGAGACATAGGTCAGTGATTCTTACCTCCCCTTAAACACTCAAGATGTTATTATCTCATTGTGATAGAAAACAAAACAAAACAAAACAAAACAAAACAAATCCCATATTTTTTATTTGTATTTACTAATTTTTTTAATTCTACCATGACTCAACTTGCTGCTTATTGTATGTTTCAAGGACATAAAAAAATCCAAGATATGAAAATGATTGAAATGACTCTCTATAGAATACAGACTGGATGGAGTAGGAAGTGATGGCAGCAGGGTACAAGCATATAGAAAGAATATAGAAGGGTACATCACTGGAAGTACTAAAGAGACAGAACAGGCGCAGTGGCATGATGATGCTAGCAAGCTGGAGGCATAAGAGGTTGAATTCAGAAATGGGAAATTTGGATTGAAAGTATCAAAGATAATGTGCATCCAGATGTAATGGCAGCCCTGAGAGACTACATCACAGCAGAGATAAGGGCCATGGAATTTGGATGCTGGTTTGTTGTATGGGTGACTCACAAATCCGATGATTTCCCCAGAGGTTGGTAAAATTTGGAATGGGTCAGATTTGACCAATGTCCATGATTTTAATGAGTAAGAAGGATGTTAGTATATTAGAGTTTTTAGATGGTGTGGCCCGTTACCACGGACCTCCAAGAAAAATAGAAAGGTAATAAGCCTTAAGGCTCTTGAGACTGGATGATCTTCCCAACTTTGAGGAGTAAGTAAATAAGCAAATCTTAGCCCAGGGAGACTATGTTTCCTGAAAGGGCATCTCAGCTCTCTTAAAGCTAAGGCAGTGAGGCATGTGTAAGAGATATACCACAGGTTTTCTACTTAAGAAGTCTGTTTCCTGAACGTGCACAATTATTATTCATGACTACTGTTCTTTCAGACGAAGAGACCACACTTTTTATCCAGTAGACCTGACTTCTCCCGCTCTCTTGCTTTCATATGCCAGTTTGGCCCCTCCAAAAGGCAGGCAGAATTGCACGGGAAAGAGATTGCTGGATATTCTGGAGAAGAATCAAGGGGAAGGGGGCAGGAAAAGCCGGAGAAGGCCCCCAGACCTCAATGCATCTTGTCTGACACCTTACAGAAGAGACAGGGAAAGAAGAACTGGGAAGAATGAGCCTCAGTCTACAGTGAGACTCAGAAAATTTTGGCCAGGTTGCTGGGATGGCCCAGAGCAAAGGTTGCTCATTTGAGTAGCCCTGTCTTCACCAGACCTGGCCTGCTCTAGGACCTCCATCTGCTGTGCTCAGTGAGGCTTGGGAGTGGGCCATGTGTAGCGTAGTTCAGGCATTAACGCCACAGATGAGAGGATGGGTGGCAGCCCGAGGTGGTCAGCAGAATCTGCTGGTGCAGCCTGTTCCTTCAAAGGCAGATCTGAATGTGTACATCAAGGGCCACCACTTTTCTAAGAATGCCTTTTTTTTTTCCTTCAGATTTTACTGAATATTTGACAGAGGGATCACAAGTAGGCAGAGAGGCAGGCAGAGAGAGAGTGGGGGAATGAAGGCTCCCTCCTGAGCAGAGAGCCCGATGCGGGGCTCGATCCCAGGACCCTGGGATCATGACCTAAGCTGAAGGCAGAGGCTTAACCCACTGAGCCACTCGGGCACCCCTAGGAACACTTTTTAGTAACAACCTGCCTAACCTCAAACACAGGGCCTGTTGGCACACCTTTGATGTGTGCCAGATTCTCAGCATCTGATGGACACAGTTAGAGATTGTGTCTAGAACTACCTTCAGTTACAAAATATTGGTTCTGTAATTTATTCAACAAAAATTTATTGAGTGGCTACTACTTCCCTCGCATGGAAGATATAGCAATGAACAGTGAGCACCATGAGGATTATAAATTTAATACCTGGTATTCTCATTCTCATCCTTCATTGTCATGGTTGTTTCAACTATTTTTAAATTAAGAAACTGTTATTTTTACTGCTTTTTAGTGTTGATTTAACTTTTTTTATTTCTTTCTAAAAATTGCTTCATGTATTCTACCTTCTTCTGTGTTCATTTTTTCCCTTTAAATTAGTCATTATACTTTGGTAATTTTTCAATGATGATCTGTGTAGAAAATTACATCCTTTTGCATTAAAAATCTTAATTTTGAGTGGTAGTTTATCTGGGCTTAAGTTTTTCATATGATATTTGTTTGCTCTTGGCAGTTTGAAATTGTCATTTCTGTATTGCTTCTGCTTTTACAGATTAGAATCTGCTATCTGCATAATTGTTGCTTCTTTATTGAATCTTTTTATTCTCATTAATTTTAATATTTTTTGTCCATATTAATTATGTTTCATGAGATTTATCTCAATGTGGACTTATTTTTATTTATATAATCTTTGATTCTTATATCTGGGTATTAATATGTTTCTTCAATTGTGTGAATTTTTAATTTTTAATGCTTTCATATTTCTTCTCCCATTTTCTGTACTCACTTTGTTATCTATTTATTTATAAAGATTTTATTTTTTAAAATAATCTCTACACCCAACGTGGGCTTTGAACATACAACCCTGAGATCAAGAATCTTAAGTTCTACCAACTGAGCTATGCAGGTGCCCCCAAAATTGACTTAAAATCTGGTTTCACTTTCATGCAGTGGTTAGGGGCATGGCCTCTGAATGCCCTTTCTTGGTTTACTCATTGTGTAACTTTGGATATATTTTTAAACTTCTCTCTTTTTCAATTTCCCAATATTTGATGTTTGAACAATAGTAGTAAGTTCCTCAGAGAGTTGTTGCATTAAGTGAATTAATACATCTAAAGTTATTAGAAAAAAATTATTTTTTGCATATAAACAACTTCTAATTGCTGGCTATGCTTGTTGCCACTTCCATGGCTATTATTAATGGTTCTCAAAGTTGGTCTTCTGTAGAATAAAAAAGAAAAATAAACCAAAATAGGGGCCTTGCATAGGGTATCCAGCATTTTAGTGCCAGTAGAAAAACAATTACCACCATCTACTACTAGGTGTGTGAGATAAATATTTTAAGACATAAAAAAGTGAACAAAGGTGGCTTTATAAAAAAGCTCATTACAATGTATTCATTATCCTACTTCACCATGGGGCAGTGGAAACATCATCGTGGAACACAGTCTGGGATTTAAGAATCATTGTTTTAAACATCACTGACTGGAAGGCAGGATAAATTGCATGCCCAGGGTGTTCTATGATAGGTTAGAGAGAGAAATATCCTCTTCTGGGTTAGGGACAACAATCAAATGCCCTTGCTTAAAAAAGAGAACTAAATTAATGTGCAGGCATCAATTAGGGAGAATCACTTAGAAATAAATTGTTCAAGCATAATATAGGAATTGATTAAGTATAGGTCTAAAGAATAATTAATATGCCATTTTGTTTAAAAATTATACTGAGAAGACTTCAAAGGAATTTAATACAAAGAAGGAAATTATTCAGCACCAGTCTGATTTCCTAGAATATAATGCTCAACTCTGCACTCCCCAGCTTAAAGGATGATTCAAGAACTTGAGGAATCATATAAGCAATGGAAGAATGTTTAAGGGATAAGAAAATAAAATGAAAATCTGAAGTAAAGGAGATGGAATTTCAGTGTGGCTTTGTTGTTGTTGTTTTGTTCTTTAAAGCCAGGAAAAAATATAGCCAAGGAACATTTTAGGAATTATTTTCTACTATAGAGAGGGATTATGATACCAAATACGGTAGTCATTATTAATTTTTATTTATTATTAATTTTTTTGTGAGATTCCAAGTTGACTAGAGTTTAATTTTCAGAGGGACTGGACTATTTTCTGCCATTCACCTACACATTGATTGGACTCTGTTGGATATTCCTTTTGTGTAAAACACTAGACCAGGCTGCTGAAGCACACACAGTGACTGAAGACGAAAGATGTGGATGAAGTGATTGCTTCCTACTTTCATGGTGCTTTTATGTCTCTATTAAGGACATTGATAAGTATACATGTTACAATGATATAAGACATTGTTAAAAACAAAAAGCTCTATGCAAATGAGAAGAACCTTTTCACTGAAGCAGTTAGAAGACCTCATGAGGACATTGCAGAATCATGACAGGAAGGGAAAAAAGAAAGTGTTGGAGTGAGTATTCAGGAATAAGGCATGCTTACTGAACGGTAGAAAGGCATATTTTGCCTGTAATACAATGATATTATAAGAAAGTATTGGAACATGAATGTGAAAGAATAGATTGGAGCCATATTGCATGGTGTATGGATGTTAATACCTTAAACTTGGGAGAATCATTAGTGTGTGTGTGTGTGTGTGTGTATTTTCAAAAATATTATTTAAAAATTCAATTAAAAGGTCAAACATATTTTACCTAAACAATAATAGAAAATTGACTGTCTGGAAACTATCAGTGTTTGGCATCAAATACACCTTGTATTATAAGAATTCAGAACACTTTTCTCTTTTCAATAATTGAAATTGCCAGATTTAGCAAATAAAACTATTGTATATTATCTGGCAATCCTATCAACAATGTATTTTGGCTCTGTCTCTTCTGTGTTAATGGCTCTGTCTCTTCTGAATTAATGCCTTCACTAGTCGAAATATTTAAAAATAGCCTATATTTGGTTTTACAGGATGCTAAGAAACTCATGATAAAACTGGTCCTTTCTCAATTTTGGTTTGTTTAATGGCGGGCATGACAATGATTTGCCTTATAAATATATGTCATCTCTATTTTACATTAAATATTAACTACTATTTATCTCAAAACCAGTGTAACTAGTGTACTCATGCTGAAAAGAAGGCAAACTACGGAAAAGTGTTTTTAGTAAATACTGTCCCCCTCCAGAGTCAACTGTTCAATCAGTTTGTAATCCTTCTGTCATTTGTATACTTAAATGTACACATATCTTTACACACAGGGGAGCATATTACATATCTTCTTCTGTACCTGGCTTTTTTCATTAGACATACCTTGGCAGTTATTGCATAGAACAAATTATAGTTTTATATTATTACTTTTAATTGCTACATAGTATTCTATTATGTGGTACACCTTTATTTATTCGAACAGTCTCCTGTTGATGGCCCTTCAATGGCCTGCCCTCACTGTTTATTTTGCTTTATGTGTCTAATTGAAATAATAGCTGTAAAGCCATTATTTGCTGTCTTTATTTAATGTTTCCCATGACCATGTGTTCCCAGTACTCCGCAAATGAAAATGCTATTTCTCTGTTTAAGCACTTTGCGATTTAGAGGTAGAGCACATCACACTGGTGCATCGATTGCCTACTGCACACCAGCCCCTCTCCTGCGCTGTTATTTCTCATCATCAAGGGCTGGGTTAAGCGAGTTTTGGAGGCATCACAGTGACCTGGCCATGCCTGCATGTACTTTCCACATGGACCTCAGCAACCAGGACTCACCTGATTCATTGGCTTCCTTGGGAATTTAGAAAGGACAAGTCAGCTGACCACACTCAGGTGGCTTACAAGCTCCAAAGCCCAGTTCCAGAGTAGTTTATTTAAAACACCCTCTCAGTGATACTAGAATGTCTCTAATTTCAATATTAGATAGAAGGGGATAAATGCTGTAAAGTAAATACAAAAAAAAAAAAGCTATGCAAAGGAGGATTTTATCAAAAGCCTTTATAGAAAGAGCTCCCAATGCCAACAATTTGCTGTTCCTTGGCTGCAGAAATCAAAACTATTTTTACAGGTCAGATAATTGTGATTGTATTTCTGTCTTTGGAAGACCTTTGCTTCTGTAATTTCAGTAATTGCAAGCAAACATTACAGCTTCCTTCTCTCCCCTCCCTTCCTCATCATAGTTCATACGGGATACTTATTAATATTTCAGGATGGATTATAATTAATTGTTAGTGGAGGAGATCAATCTCTATAAACCCCACCCCGAATTTATCATAACATAAATGCTATAAAAGCAATTTCACTTCTATTTAGTGGAAGAAAACATAAAAAGTTTGAGTAGATTTTATTAAATACCATACTTAAGGGGTCTAAAGGGCAGGTCAGATAAATAGATAGATAGATAGATAGGTAGATAGGTAGGTAGTTTCTGTAAACCTTTTATGTATAAGTTTGAGCAATGAATTGGATTTTGAAAACTTTCAGCTCAGAGTCTGAAGACAGGCACGAAAAGAGAACTTACAAATGAAGACAATCATGACGGCCAAAAAGGGAAACGCTTTTTGTGTCTACATAAAAATCATACAACATTAAGATTGTAAGCAAAACAAGAGGTCATATAGTAATTTCCTCTCATTAAATGGACAATAGAACCAATACATGTGATGCTGAATATTTCCTTAACTAACAAAGCTAATTTGTTAATACCAAGGCGAGGCTCCAGGGCTTCTGTTGGTCTGACTTAAAAAGTCTTATGTGAGAACTCTTCGTAAGTTTCAGGAGTTACTTTTTAAACTGCTGTTCCCTGTTTTCTCGCGGTCTCCGAAAATTTAGATAAGCTCTTTTTGGTCAGCACAGTTAACAGTGATCTGTGGGTAGTTGATTAGACCGCAAGACTGATCTGATAGGCTCATTTGGAAGACTGGAGGGGATAACTGGTCAGTGATCCACTGAAATCGTCAGTGATTAGTTTAGCCAGTAAAATGACCAAATCAGCAATCAGTCATTATAGCAGTTAAAGAAAACTGACTAAGTATGTTGAGGGGCATCATATAACTGCAGTGAAGTTTTGGATTGTGATTAAATAGATGTGAAATTGGACTTCCCACTCCATGAAGGATTTGGAATGGGAATAAGATTTATACATATCCATGGAATGCAATAGCGCTTAAATAGAGACTGGCCATCAAGCAGATGGCACAGGATTTATTCACTATTCCCTTACTTAGGGAAGGCTATGAAAGAGTTATATTAAACCGCTATGGTATAATGAGTACAGCGGACTTCATAAAACCTGGATATAAATCTGGATTTTGTCATTTACAGGTCTTGTGACCTTGGAGAAGTCATTAAATAAAGCTATAATTTTCTCTTTTAAAGTATAATGATAGCTTATTGGAAGGATTAAACAAGATAATCTATACATGAAATTATCTGCACAGACATTTGGATATATTAGGTGTTGCTATTGTTTTTGGTAACAAATTCTAGTCAATCCTTAGATGATACCGACTATCAAATAATGATTACTAAACATCTGCAGCTCTGTTTTAGCTTCTTTGAGCAGTGTTTTTATTTATTTATTTATTTTAAAGATTTTTATTTATTTGACAGACAGATCACAAGTAGGCAGAGAGGCAGGCAGAGAGAGAGAGAGAGAGAGAGAGGAGGCAGGCTCCCTGCCAAGCAGAGAGCCCGATGTGAGGCTCGCTTCCAGGACCGTGGGATCAGGACCTGAGCCGAAGGCAGAGGCCTTAACCACTGAGCCACCCAGATGCCCCTGAGCATGTTTTTAAAAACTTTTTAAGATTTTATTTATTTATTTATTTGAGAGAGAGGCAGAGCATGAGTGGGGTGGCAGGGCAGAGGGAAAAGGAGAGAATCTCAAGCAGACTCTCCACTGAGCAGGGAGCCCCACTTGATCTGACCAGCCTGAGAGCATGACATGAGCAGAAACCAAGAGTTGGACCCTTAACTGACTGAGCCATCAAGGCCAACCAAGGCACCAAGATGCCCTTGAGCAGTGTTTTTTTTTTTTTTTTTTTAAGCATGCTCCCAGACCTCTAGAAACCTTGAGCTACTTTCAGAAAGTTCTTAAAATCAAAACTATTATCATAATAATATGTTTGCTATTTTCTTTTTTCTAGTGTGTTGAAACTTTTCCACAATATTAGGGCCTTAGTAGTCCTGGTTTCTTAGCAGGAATCAAGTAGCATCAAACCATAATGGAAGTCATGATATCCTCAAGGTTATGCCCTTGAACCTAAAGCAAAAACAAAACAAACGAACAAAGACCTCAATCCTTGATAAATAATGTTAGCTTATAACACCAAGGGAAATCCTTTTTAGTGTTTGTTGCCAATAACATTTTAGCTTTCGAGGAATATTAGAATTTTGGAAAATTTGTATCTGCCATTATGAGCTGGAAAGATTCCCAATACTCAAATTTCTAATGGGATCATGATAGTCGTATTAGTGAGTGTGCTTCTTTTTCAATACTGTGTAATGAAATGTGTCAATAATCAGAAGATCTGCATAACCCAATGAACCAATATTTTCCAACAGATTATCTCATGATGTTATAAAATCATGCATCAGTAAAAGATCTATTAGGAATGCAAGATAAAGAATGAAATTTAACATAAAAAGAATGGAACCTTTATTGATATGCTCTCAAATTCCATATTGCAACTTCTAAGAACTACTACTTGTCGATATTTGATGTATATCAGAGAAGAATATCCACAATTAGATCAAATGTCTACTTAACATGTTTGTCTCCTTCCCAACTACAGATTTGCGAGAGGCTGGATATTCCTTAGATCCTCAACCCAAATAATATATTGCAAGACTGAATGTAAAAGCAGATATGAGAATTCAGTATCTTCTGAATTCTGAGTGCAAAGTAATTCTGAGACCAAAAAGTTTCAGAATGTCTGTTCTAAGCTTTCATTGCTAAGGATGTTTGAACTACCATAGTACTACCAAATTAAGCTGGAATGGAAAGTTTACATTCTATTTAGGAAACATTTTAAATTGTAATTTGATTCCCCAAAGGCCCTTCATAGATTCATAAGAATGAACATATATGATATATATGAAAATCTCACAGCCACCATAATGATGTGGAGAGATGCAAATGAATGAATGTATCATGAACATGTAGCTCATAATTGCTGTGAATTTTGTTGTTTGAAAATGAAGGACATAATGTCATTCTATATCCACTCTATTAGTAAAAGTTTCATGGAAGAGAATTTTTAGAAGCAAAAAAAGGGTATTTTTAGGCATCAAGAGCAGTAAGAAGAATAAGACCAAGGCATGCGATGAAATAAAATTTAAACAGTAACTAGTTTAGCGCAGCAGGAAGACAATAAACTCAGAGAGAGGACTAAGGAATGAAAGGCACAGCTATGGTTGAAGGTGTAAAACGGCTTATCTGTGCAGGCAAGAGGAGAGTCCGTAGCATCTTGTGAAGTTGGAAACTGTGAAGTCGGTTGCATGGTATGTTAAAATTTAGGGCACATGCCTCTGAAATGATAGCTAATTCACCTAGCCCGCTATCTTGGAGGTTAATCAAAACTTGGAAAAAACTTAAGAAATTTGTTTTCTGAGAAGCAGTTTTAAAGTAGGTTCTGAAATAGAGACTTGCCTACTGGTGTCAGATTATCCAAGTGAAAGAGAAGTCACTTCACGATTACTTTATCAAACTGGATTTAGTTGAGTTTTTTTTAAGGGAATAAAAGGGGAGAGGTATTTGACCTTACACCTGAGGTAGCTGGGAGAGAATGACCGTAAGTCCAATTTGAAAAAGGAATTTCCATATGGTTGAAACCCTAAATGAGTGTTACTATGCTTAACAATTTTTAGCATACCCCTAAACAGGAATATTATAAAATAGACTTTTTGAGTTATTGTTCAAAATTTTTTACATTAACATTTGGTTTGAAAGCAGATAGCATTTGTATAAAATCTCACTCCAATTTATTGGTAAGTAACTATAGTATTCAAAGAAAATGTTAAGGCAAAGAATTAAAGGTACATTAATTCAATTCACTTATGTCATTTTTTAAATCACAAAACATCATGCATTATTTCATGATTTTAAAAAAATCCCCCAAATAATCTCAAAATTACTGAAATATTAGTAAGTCCTTCTCTTCACTCTCAGAATGGCCTCTACTATAAATGATCTATAGAGCAAACTAAATAGTTAAGTATAAAAATTAAACCCTGGATTTTACGTGGGTATAGAAACCACCAAGTAATACCATACCATATTTCACTGATCCTATATATTTGGTTTGCTTTCAATCTTCTCCTATCTCTGAATTTCATGATGTTTCTATACATCCTTCATCCATTCTTCATATTGAAACATATTTTTGTTGTGTATATGCACACAAATATTATGCGATATATGCATAACACACATTGTCTATTTTTGATGGAAAGAGTTTGTGGTTTTGAACTAGGCAGCAATGATGCACACACTTTAAAATCAGAGAGGAAAGAAATATATGTATATATATATATGTGTGTATATATATCTTACATATATCTATACATATCTATACATAGATCTGTATCTTTCCTCTCAAACATAAGGAGATAAATCTATATCTATGTCTGTATCTATAGTTATAAAAATTTGCCCTTCATCATTGGGCTAGAAGACGACGAAGAAAATATAATCAAGATTGGGCTTTTGGTTGTTTCCCTTTTAGGCGGAAGTTAAAACCTTGAACTGACTCTAAAGATCAAGTCATGAACACACATGTTCTATGGTGTGCCCTAAGTCTTAATTCAGTGTGCCTCATGAATATGGAAAAGTCCTTAGCTATACTACTAAAAGAGACCAATGAGATGTGCTAATTTTAGATTTAGTGAAGCCCAATTTCTCAGGATAACACACATAGGGCTCTGCTTCTCTAATCTATGGACAAGAACTAGCCTGCAGTGGGAAGCCCAGCCCATCCTTTGGGCATTGTGTCTGTGGCTAACAACCTTGCTAGTTAATATACCCTTGGCTTATATAAGTTATGGTGGGAAAAACCCTATGGTAACATGCATTTTTACCAGTTAGTAAGAAATCCTCTAATAGAAACAGAACATAATGAAATTGACGTGAGAATATGTCATATTGCTATTTTTCCTATTGTAGGAGGAAAAAAAAAAAAGATTTTACAACTCCGCTTGCTCCCTTCTCAAATTTGGATAAACTACTTCAATTTAAATAAGTGTTTCCATTTGTTTGTGGCTTTAGTTTTGATTTCCTGATTTAGAATATACATTCAGTTGTATTCCTACCCAGAAAGAAGAGACCTTGTCTATTAAATGTGAGCCTTGTCTAAAGAACACCGAGAAGGCAGGCAAGAAATAGTATATACTTTTCTGCATGGATGTTAAAACAATATCACTAATATCATTTTGGATAGTACTCTCACTCCTGCTGTTTGGAAAGCAAATGAGCTAATGCTATAATTTCTCTTCTTGATAAGACTCATCAGCGGTTGATTCCCAAAACTGCATGGTAAGTACATGCATAAACGTAATCAACCAAATCATTAGCATTTATTAAAGAAGACAGTTTCAAACTGATGGGCAGCATGGTGGAAAGATATAAATATAAATCCCTTCCTCTCTAAATCTTCTTGGAACATATACACAAAATGTGTTTTGCAGTACAATTAAATGTATTTTTGCTCTTTCTATAGAAGAGGGGTCAATACATATGCCCCCTTCCCCACACACTAGGGTAAAAGTACCATTTTTTGAGGCTATTAAATTGAGTTTCGGACTTATATGAAATAGCAAGGGTGTTAAAAAAAAAAAGATGCATTGATGTCTTAGCTTGACATTGTTTTAAAGTAATATATCAGACTCTAACCTTTGCTTGGATTTTGATATGAAGTTGATAGTTATGCTTCATCATAATGTGGTATCCTTAAGGCCCCTCAGGAAAAGAATTCTATTTAAATGTCATTTTTCCTTGATTGCTTTGGGTCAAGGCAACTTTTTGGTAGTTACCATGCTTCCATCTTTTTCATATTAAATAAATACAAAAGTAAAATTTTGCCACTTAGTGGTATATTTTTGTTTTTCAGTATTGTTATGTTTAACATTAAGTTATCTAATACTTTATTTCCCTTAAAAATGATGAGGTTGTGAAATGCAAGCTTGTAATTCTCAAAAAGGCATGATTTGCATTTTACTCAGATTCTAAAATCCAGCTACTATTAAGAATATCTAATACTTACTTTAGAATATACTACATTGTAGTATATTAATATAAATCATACTAATATACATGTTTTTGGCAAGGTTCTTATAAATATTTTTACAAACTTGTGAAAGCTTATGAAATGTTATCCTTCAGTCCAAATATTTACCAGTGCATGTTTTCCAAGAAAAAGCCAGCACCTTTCATGAAACATTCTCCCATCTCACCACACACAATTAAAGCTTACCTCAACTTCAGAAAAGAGTTAAGTCAGTTACTTCGAGTAGTTACTAAAATTTCACAATTCTTTATGATATACCATAAAGGAAGTCCTTAGAGTAGAACTAGTCTACATTTCACCATTTACACTGTTTAAATTTAAAACAATAGGTTTAAAAAGGAAAGCCACTGTTAAGGTGACTGTCATAAGTTTGTTGCAAGACTGATCTTCTAATACATTTTACTGCTTCCTACTAGTGGAGGGTCCTTAAGAGAGAAAGAAAATGGCAAGAAGTGAGCGTTTGTTAATAGGTCATAGGTTTGGGCTCTGTTTACAAGATCCTGAAACAATGGGATGATGCATGAAAAATCAAGTCATGCACAAATGTTTCCAATTACTCACTTTTTTGGCATTGAACCGATTGAACCGAACATGGAAATTAAAGTCTACATT